>NW_006922118.1:974094-975073 GCF_000298275.1 Orycteropus afer afer
GTATCGCAATATTCCAGTGCCCAGAGAAGTCAAGAAAACTGGTAACAGATCAAACAAGGATGACTTTGGAGGGCAAAGACAAGACTCCACAGCCAGAGCTGCTTGTCTCCAAGCTCTGGCCAGGAAACTGTTATTCAACACGGAGCACCAAGACCCACGGTGGGGTGGTAACACCCCATGATCCAACTCCAAGAGACACATAAGGAAGGTGACCACAGGCATTCACATTCTGAAAGTAAGAAACGCGCAGAGGAAGGGCCCAGTTCAGGTAGAGTAGGGACTTAGCAGGCTCCTAGGGCTCAGTCCCTTGGCCTCCTCTGCCATCATTTTTCTTCATTGAGGAACCGAAGTCCCACAGCACACAGCTCATCCCTCAACAACTCACATCTGCCCTCACCCAGATTTGAGAAGAACCAGTTTGCTGCACAACTGACTATTTCCTGGCTCCACCTTGTGGAGTTCAAAAGGAGTATCTTCTCTAACCCAAGAAGCCACTTCAGGAAGAGGGATGGGAGTAGAAGCAGAGAACTGGGCAGTTTGGAGGCAAACTCATAATGTTTGGTCCACATACTACTCACAGCAGCTGAAATCCTTCCTTGGAATTTACAGATGTGGAAGATGAATGGCTTATGTTCCCAACTGCCTGGACTGGACTCGTTCTCTCTGACCCAGACTGGAGACCTGAAATGGAAGAAGGATGGGGTGGGAGGAGACAGTGTTGAATAAGCAAGGAGTGACGGGTGTTTGGCTTCCTCCCAGGCAGAGGGCAATGCTCTACCCTAAGAGCATCTACTCCAGCCTCCAGAGCACACAACTGCGTACTTCCTAGAGCTGTGTGGGAGGTTTCTTTCTGGCCACAAACCGATGAAGGAATTCACTTATCCCACCCAGAGCATGAGACAGAACCAATTTGCTTGTGTTATATGATGGTTGGGAGCTCTGGTAGCATAGTGGCTAAGGCACTTGACTGCTAACCAGA
>NW_006922118.1:977283-982122 GCF_000298275.1 Orycteropus afer afer
GACAGGAGTTTCCCATGGTGAGAGGCAGAAAGACGCCAGTCGATCTGAGGGCCAGTAGGTAGATGCGAAGTACCTTTGAAAATGACTATCCTGAACAGTTCTTACTTTTTCCTGAGATGCACACACATGTAGTGAACTACATAACATGTTCTAAAGTTAAGAGTATCACGCAATCAATTCTTACACCTAAGTATACACTCCTATAACCTCAGAACTTTTCCAGCACACAGGATTCCCTCCTGCCCTTTTCCCGGGCGACGTTCACCCCAGGTGTAAGCAGTATTATGAATTTTATGGCAAAACATGACTTCAACATCCTTGGTCTACATTATCATCGTAAGAATACCCTATGAAGTATAACGTTTAACTTTACCTAATCAACACAATGTGAGATTTCATTTATGCTTTTGCACATAGCAGTCATTTTTTATTGCTTTTGCTGTGTTTCATTCCAATGCATAAATATACCACAATTTCTTACTCTTAATTGATTTTTTGTTAAAGTTTGTATTATAGCCCAGCAGAGGCCTATTTTGCTGAATACTTAATGAGTACTAAGAAATTATTTGTATTATACTGTTATTAGGGCTTCTGGTGGCAGAGAAGTTAAAGCACTCATCTGCAAATCAAAACTCAGCAGCGCTCCTCAAAAAACAGTGCGGTGTAGTAAATTACATGGTATGGCTTTCCTAACCATAGTTTCTGTAACTCCCACTTTGCTGTGATTTACTGCCTAGCTGCTTGTTAAAGTCATTCACCTGAAACATCATGAAGTTATCTTCTGGGAAGTTCATTCTCTCCCTAGGTGTATAGAATTCTCCTAACTGGCATGGGTTAGTTTTGCCACTCTGCCAGGCTTAACATGAGCCCTCCTAGAGGCAGAAGGAATCTCTCTGACTGCCGGCTATTGGAGACCAAAAAAGACCCCCAAAAGAACATAATTGCAAGGCATACGTTCTAATTATAGTTAAGAGATAGCAAGGCCTCTTTTATGGTTGAATGTGTGTTTCAAGAGATGGCAAAGCCTCTCTTGTGGTTGAGTGTTTGCTTTAAGACATGGCAAGGCTTCTCCTACGGTTGAATGCTTGCTTGGTTCCAGCTTTGTGTTCCTGGGGCAGAACGTTGCCCCAGCAGAATGTTTGCTAACCTGTTTCCCTGGAATAATCTTTTTTCCTAAGAACAGTATACCTTAGAAACCATTCTTTAGAATTATGTACCCTAACAATTATATATGTTTTAGAATGACACATTTTAGTGATTATTTGCTGTTTTTGTAAGAGATATTAATGCAACTAATCATCCATTACTTCCGGGCATTGGAAAAGACCTCCGGGTACAGGAAAGAGTAAAATTTTAACTTTTAGGGAATACTTGATTGTTATAAGAAAAATGTGATTGTATTGTAAAAGAGTATTTGATTGTGTACTTGATTGTAATAGGGAAATTGCAAGAATAATGATGTAATCTTACACTTAGGTATAAATAAAGCAGGATGGATGCATCAGGGGTTGCTCTTGCAGAATATGCAGGGCATCTGCCTGGCCCACTTCCTTTTTTAAAAAAAAACATTAATTCTTTTGTGTTGCTTCATTTCATGACCTCTGTGATTTTGCTGGATGTGGCAGCTGGCTGAGACAGATATGCTGCTGAGAGAGACATTCTGCTGAGAGAGACATGCTTGTTGAGAGAGACATGCTTGCTGAGAGAGAGACACACACAGTGAGAGTGAGATGTGCTACTGAGAGAGATGATCAGCTAAGAGAAAAAAAGCCAGGTGAAAGAGACAGCTGGCTGTAAGAGAGACGGCCAGCTGAGAGAGATGCTCTGTTGAGAGAGACAGGTGGCTGAAAGAGACTGAGTGCATTGCTGAACTTGAATTGTAGACTATTATTATTGCTTCCCTAATCAACCAAACCCAGCAGAGAGGTGGTGGGTGCCACGGGAGGGACAGTTGGTGTCAAGGTTAGTAAGAGGGCTGGAGGGTGGTGGCATGTCTGGCCTCATAAGACCAGGTGTTTGGCTGCTGATGGTGATTCTGTCTTCCTCTTGCGTAGTTAGAGGAGGTCAGAAGATGCTGCCTCCTTGTCCCTTTAGGAGCAAGTGAACTTCCATAAAAATTGACAGCCTTTGAAACCCTATGGGGCTTTACTCTGTTCTCTAGGGGCGCTATGAGTTGGAATCCACTTGATGGCAGTGGGTTTAGTTTCATTTCTTTGGTTTTACACTGTTGTTGTGTTGGGTCTTCCGTAAATGACAACTAGATCAGATGGCTCAGGTCTTGTATGTGCTTGTTGTTGTTGTTGTTAGGTGCCGTCGAGTCAAACCTGACTCATAGCGACCCCTCCTTGGGTTTCCGAGGTGGTATCACTATGGAAGTAGATTGCCCAACCTTCCTTCCGAGGAGCGGCTGGTGGATTTGAACCGCCAGCCGTCTGGTTAGCAGGCAGGTGTCTTAGCCACTATGCTAGCAAAGCTCCCTGTATATGCTTACTGACATCCATATCCATGTAAAGATGGGTGGAAGTTACTAACAAGATAGTCTAGAGAACTAAGTAATATAAAGAGATCAGTGATTTCCTGTATTCAGAGATAAAAGGGTCATGATTAATGGACCTCAACTTCTTGGAAAATGTTCTTTCATGTTCATATTATAATCAGGGGCAAATCACAACCCTAGTGTATTGTTGAACATGTTGTTGGGGAAAATAGACCATTCATCCAACATGGAATGTTTCACTTCTTTGGGTGGCCTTTGCTGGAAGGTTTGGTTTTTCTAACATTCATCAAGATTGCAGAAAAGGGGATATATTACATATTTGCCATCCTGATAACTTTCCCAATAGAAAAAGGCAGTGAGGTCAGTTGACTGTAAAGAGAGATGAAATACCTTAACACACCATTAGCAAAGGTTATTTTTGTTAAGAAAGATGAATAGTGCAGGGTTGCCAAGTTCAAACTCGAGAATCTCAATTCCAGCTCAGTCATGTACCAAGCACAAGTTTTTTGTCACGTCACTTCCTCCCCTCAGCCTCAGTTTCCTCTCATATGAAATTGGAGAGATAACTGTACTTTCTCCATGGGTGTAGGAGACTTTCTACTTGTCTTTTTCTCTTACCTCTTCCATTTCCTTTTGGTAATGACATTGGGATTCTCCTTTGGCAGCTGCCTCTCCGTTAGTTTGGTCCAAATATTACAAACAAGACTCACCTCAACTCCCAGCTGCAAGGATAGGCAGGAGACCACGGCTGGTACTAAGAGAACTCTGGACACAGTGATTGGCTCAATAGTTAGCATGTGACCTCCACAAGGCCAATCAGAATCTATTGTACAACTTTTGCTTAGGTTGTTGGGGGAGGCCTTCTAAGATTATTACCTTGATAGAATGTAAGCATACAGTTGATGCCATTCATATTATGATGACATGAGAACAGTCTAAGAATGAAGGAACACAGACAGAAGTAGAGCAGAGGAAAAAAAAAGTGTCCTGGTGATAATAGCTGAACCCACGCATGCAGCCACATTTCAGCCACCTTCCAGGCTTATGAGGCAATATAGTTGAAGAGTTTGGATCTGTATTTTCAACAAGTACAACCAAAAACTTCTTCACTAATTTTGTTTTCTTTTTGGGATGATAAAATGACATTATACATTTAAAATGCTTAAGACCTTAAAGAGAAGAACTGACCAATCAAAACATGTATCATTAATCTATGGCTGAGTTACATGGATTTTCCATGACACTTAATGGAAAGGTGGAGGAATTAACCATCCAAAAAGTGTGTGTGGTAAATCTTCACCAAAATCACAATTTAAACAAACAAACAAACAAACAAAAAATAAATAAATAAATATAAAAAGTGTGTGTGTGGGAAATTCAGTAAACTTTTGAATTTTCTTGAAACATTTTAGGGATCGCTATCGCGGGTTGTTGGAAAAATTACTAGTAGGAGAAAAAAAATAGAGCAAAACTTGTGGTCTGATGTTTTTGTTTTCATACCATAAAAGACATTATACTGATAAAAAAGAAAAAAAATGTGGACATCAGTTTTGTGAAATTGATAATGGATTTTCATAAACACCACTGGTATATATTTTGTTTTAATGACAAAACAAATATTCTTACTGTTTGGGGTACGGAACAATTTTGTATTCAAAAAACTCTTTCAAATATTCAACAAGACAGAAAATAACAAGTGCTGATGAGGATGGGAAGTGATTGGGACTCTCCTACACTGCTAGTGGGACTGTAAAATGATACAATCATTGTGGAAAGCAGTATGATGATTCCTTAAAAAGCTGGAATTAGAAATACTATCAGACCCAGCAATCCCATTATGAGGTACATATCCTAAAGAAGTGAGAGCCAGGACAAGAACAGATATATGAATACCCATGTTCATCACAGCACTATTTACAATAGCAAAAAACGGAAACAACTTAGGGGGCCATCAACAGAAGAATGGATTACCAAACTATGGTACACACACACAATGGAATACTATGCAACATAAAAGAATAATGTAGAATCTGCAAAATACCACATAATGTGGATGAACTTGGAGAACATTATGCTGAGTGAAATAACTCAATCATGGAAGGACAAATACACTATTAGTTCATTACTGTAAAAAGTCAAGGAAAGGTTTATATATGGAAGGAAACTTTCTTTGTTAGTTACCAGAGCTGAGAGGGAAGGGGAGGGAACAACGGGAATTTAAAAAAAAAAAAAAAAAAGCATTGACCCCCCCCCATTTTGATTCTGTCTGAAAAAAAATTCTTTCAAATATGATTTATAGCCCATCTTTCTAATTTGAACTTTTTTTTTTTTTTTTTTACTTT
>NW_006922118.1:982724-983898 GCF_000298275.1 Orycteropus afer afer
CACCAGCCTTCTGGTTAGCAGTCAAGTGCCTTAGGCATTATGCTACCAGGGAACTCTAATACAGGGATTGGTTAGTTTTGTCATTCTGCTGGGTTTAAAGCGAACCTCTCTAGAGGCAGAAAGTGGGACCTGACATTTAGAGAGAACAGCCAGAGATGGAGTGAAAAGTGTCCCTGTACCTGAGATCCCTGATGGCAAACAAAGATGACTGGCTGAGGAACCAAGAGTCATGAAACAGAGTGGAGGGCATGTCATGAGAGAGTTGAATGGAGCCTGTCCTGATAGGACCAAAGAGGTGCTTGTCCTGAGAGGGCTGGGGAGAGCCCGTGTGAGGAGGCCAAGGAGAGACTGTCCTGAGGGGGGCCTATCCTGAGGAGCCCAGCAGAGTCAGTCCTGAAGAGAACTTGTCCTAAGGGGGCCAAGGGGAGCCTGTCCTGATAGGACTAGATATTTGACATGGGCCTGTCCTGAGGGGGTCACGGGGAGCCTGTCCTGATAGGACTAGATATTAGACATGGGCCTGTCCTGAGGGGGCCACGGGGAGCCTGTCCTGATAGGACTAGATATTAGACATGGGCTTGTCCTGAGGGGGCCAAGGGGAGCCTGTCCTGATAGGACTAGATATTAGACATGGGCCTGTCCTGAGGGGGCCAAGGGGAGCCTGTTCTGACAGGACTAGATATTAGACATGGGCTTGTCCTGAGGGGGCCAAGGGGAGCCTGTTCTGATAGGACCAGAGAGGAGCCTGTCCTGATGGAAGCAAAGACAAGCCTGTCTTGAGGGAGCTGAGGGGACCCTGCACTTAGGGGACTGAAGAGCCTGTCCTGAGGGGACCAAGAGACTGCCTTTTAGAAAACTGAGAGGAGCCTTTCCTGAAAGAGACCAAGAGCCTATCCTGTAAGGACAAGAGGAGTCCATTTCTGGGGTCTGAAAGGAGGTTGCCAGCATGGAATTCCTGGGAGAGATGATAAGGAAGTGAAATAAGGACGAGGACTTGGGCACTGAGAATTGTAAATAATGGAGACACATGAGAAGTAGGAAAAATATCACCCGTATCTCAGTACCATTCACTCACTAAAGAAACCTCCGGGGTGCAAATGAATAAAGACATGGTCACTGCAAAAAGGGCAGGGAGGCCACATGTTCTGACCTCCTTTAATCCCACAAGAGGAAG
>NW_006922118.1:985833-996857 GCF_000298275.1 Orycteropus afer afer
TTTTTTTTTTTTTTTCTTCTGGCAATATGACCAAGTTTGGAGGATTAACTGCACTAAGGAAGCTTTCTCCTATTACAGTGTCTCAGAGATGACCCTAATTTATGTAATTCCCACATGACCATTGTGATCGTTTGGAGCTGTGTGTCAACTTGGCTGGACCACAATTCTGTGTGGTTTAAGCAACTGTGATGTGGGTTGTTCCAATGGTGAGATCAGATGTATTTGTTTTGAGCAGCCAATCCATTGAAAGGGAGTTTTCTTATGGGGTACGGCCCGCTTCCAGTATTTATTTATGGACATTCTGGAAAAAGAGACACTTTTCTGTGGATCAGGATTCTGCCTCCAACCTGTCCGTGAGGGAACAATCCACCATTCGGCCTGGAGACCTTGGATTCGTCATTTGTTGGAGTCAACAGCCAGTACACTGCCTGCCAACCTTGAGCTCCTCAGCCCCTGCAGCTGTGTGAGTCAGGAAACACCTCCAGCTTGACGTTTGATCCAAGAACTTGAGACTTGCCAGCTTCTATAAGTGTGTGAGCCATTTTCCTAAGATACATTTCTCTTTCTCTCTATATATAAACTTTACTACTTTTGTTTCTGTAGAGAACCCAGCCTAACAGAAACATTACATTGCTCTGTTTGCTAAGCAGATTTTCATGTTTCTTTAAACACACTGTAGAAAAGGACCATATAATAATATGCACAAGTGGACATGTCCAGGTGAGGCTTCCCTTCTGGAATAGCTGGACACATTTTCTTCATTCTTTAGGGGAAGGACAATTTGATGTTGTCAGCTTGTGAGGTGTCCACACCCAGTGTGTGTGGCTGGAGGTGAAAAGAGCACAGTATTAACAGACCCCAGGTAGCCACGTGAGCAGAATTCTCAGCATGTGTAGGTGTCAGAGAAAGGAACCTGGGGTCAAGTATTTTAAAAGATGTAGTAATACAGAAACCCAGCTGAGACCCAAATGGTAATAATGAGAGTACCAAACTCAATTCACAGGATATCTCTGAAAGAAAAGGAATAAAATGCAAGAGCTGAAAAACAACTTGTGTCCTGAAGCCTTGAAGTTTCAGCAGCTACGAGACCACCTGGATCTTCACCATTCTCAATCACCATGTCTTTTTTTTTTTTTTTTTAAACTTTCAAAAACATTTATTAAGCATCTATTATTTGTCAGCAACTATTGTACTGTAGGTGCTCTGGTGGCATAGTGCCTAAGGCATTTGATTGCTAACCAGAAGGCTGGCGGTTCAACGCTACCAGCCACTCCTTGGAAGGAAGGTTGGGCAATCTACTTCCATAGTGATACAGTCTCAGAAACTCAAGGATGGGTCACTGTGAAATCAACTCAATGGCAGTGTTTTGTTTTTAAATTATATGTGGAGGGCCAATAAACAAGGGGAAGGGCATCAATGAGATGGATTGACACAGTGCTGCAATGATGGGCTCAAGTATAGCAAGGAGTGTGAGGTTGGTGCAGGACCAAGTAGTGTTTTGTTCTCTTGTACACAGGATTGCTGTGCACTGGAGCCAACTCGATGGCACCTAACAACAATAACATGGTATACATGCTATTTTATTGCCATAGACATTCTGAAGCAACCTAAAATAAACCCCAGTTTTGAATTTAACAACTAATTGATAAAACACATATGCTCTTATTGTGTATTGCCTTCCCCTTCACCCAAATTAATGTGTTCACCCTCTAGTTAAGGATTTACACAACATTCTCCTCCCACACAAGATAACCATCAAAGGGTACTTCTGTTTGCGCCTAAATCATTTTTTGACTTTTTACAATAGTGCTTTCATACAATATTTCCCCTTTTCTAATTGACTAATAACACTGAGAATAATCTTGTCCACGTTCATCCGTGTTTTTAGATTTTCTGCACATTCATCATTGTTCTCCAGTGTTGCATAGTATTCCATGATGTGTATGTACCACAGTTTGGTTATCTATTATCCCACTGATGGTCATTTAGGTTGTTTTCATCTTTTGGCTATTGTGAATAGTGTTGCCAATGAATGAGTAATAGATACCCTTTTTCACCACTGTTTTTCAATCCTGTATTGGGAATCCTAGCCAGAGTAATAAGGCCAGAAACAAAAATTAAAGGCATCCATATTAGCAAAGTCAAACTACCTCCATTTTAGATGATATAATCCTATACATAAAAAATTCCAAGACTCAGAAGAAAAAGTAATGGAACTAACATAAAGATTCAGCAAAGTGGCAAGGTACTAATCAACATTAAACAAAACAAAACAAAAAACCTCAGTTTTTTTTTACACTAATAAATAGAAATCTGAAAAGGAAATCAGGAAAATAATACATTACCAATAGCCACTGAAAGGATGAAGTAAGTACTCATGATTAAATCTAACAAGAGACACAAAAGACATACTGAAACAAAACTATAAAACACTAGAGAATAAAACATCAGAAGACAAAAATAGATGACTGAGACCTCCTGAAAATTAGACACATGTTCACATAAAAAGATTTTACCAAGAGTAAAAACAGAACCAAAGACTGAAAATATTTTTATCAATCATTTACTGGACAATATGCTAATCATTAAAAGTTACAGATAACATCAACACTTCATAAAAAAAAAGACAATCCAATTTAAAAATGGGCAAAGGACTTGAACAGACACGTCACCAAAGACCTTGAGGTGGCCAACAAACACATGAAGAAATGGTTACAGGCTAATGCCATGTCCTGTGTCACAATGCCATGTCCTCTTGCACATTCCTCTCACTGCACTGGCTGCCTTGATGGCCTTGAACATCTTAAACAAGCCCCTTCCTCAGAGACTTTGCATGGTCTGTTCCCTCTGTGGCACACACTTGCCCAGATGTCTTCATGTCTGCCACACTCTCATCCATGTGGCCTGTGATCACGTCTCTTGGTGTGTTGATCTGGCCTGAATACCAAAGGAAAACCAGCAACTCCTCTTCACTCTTTCCCATACACCTGCTCTCTTTTTCTTCAAAGCATTTGTCACATTTTGATGTGGTACATTGTGGTAGTTAAAGTTGTATATCAACTTGGCTGGGCCTGGTTGGATGGCTGAGCAGCTGGTGGTAGTTATTCCACATGATGGCAGAGGCAATCAAGTCCATGTTGGGATCTACCACAAGCAGTTGAGTAGCTGCTTTAGGGATGTGGTCTACTTTGTGTATGTAAGCAGCAGCTTTGGGGATGGTCTCCAGCTTATGGTGCACTTAAACCCTGCCTGTAGTCGTGTCATTGTTCAGCAGCCTACCATGCTCTTCCGACCTTGGGGACTCTCAATGGACTTGAATTAATGGCCTGCCATGTGGTTTGGTAACATCAGGAATGTGCCAATTTATTTGTCAACCTTGGGCTTGTCAGTCTCAGCAGCCAGTCGCTGTATGACTGAAGAGATTCCTCTAGCTTCAGTGGACTGGGAGCAGGAGGCAGAGCTGAAGCCCAAGGTCAAGGGGCTTTAACCCAGCCCCCAGGACCTGGCACTTTGAACTTGGACTTGAAGCCTGCAAACTTTAAGAGAATAAACTGTTCAAGCCATACCGTTTGTGGTATATTCTTGTCAGAGTGGCACAAGGCAACCAGAACATACATGATCATGTTATTTGACTGTATTTCACCTCCACCATTGGACTGTACAGACTTTTGCTTCTCAGCACTGTGCACTTAGTGCCTAGACAGTACCTGTCAGATAGCATTCAATATACATTCCTCAAGGGAATTTCCTGGGTGAACAGAAACCATAGATCACATGAGTGCTTGGAGGAAATGGCTGGAGGAGGGCCACTAATCAGAAAAGGCACTAGGGATTCCCTAAAGTCCCATAAAGAAAAGAGAGACTCTACTCAAATCACTGCTGTATATAAACTATCTCATTACTGTTAGGTTAGTAATGTCTTTTTGTTTTGAAATTGGGCCATGTTCTTTTTCTTTCCTGGTCCTCACTAAAAGCATGTAGAACCAGAAAATGATACATGAATTTCTGACTTTCTTCTGGGATTTTGAGAACAATGATATTTGCAACTTTTCATGTTTGGGCCTTGCTATACATGTACCTGGTCACCTTCCCTGGGAACCTGCCCACCATTCCAGGCTTCATCTAAGACTCCCACCTCCCATGCAGGTACTTCCTCCTCCCCAAGCTGTCCTTGCTAACATTTTCACCTCCATCATTGCCCTGAAGATACTGCTGAGTATCTGGTCAGGGGATAAACTCGTAGCTTCTGAAGAGTGCCTTAGTGGAATGTACTTTGTTTATTATCATCATTTTTTTATACAATATTTTATATTAGGAATTTATATATGCAACTACCAAGGAAGACATTCTTGTTGATTTTTGTATCCTCCGAGCCAAGAAAATGTTTAAATAAATAAATAAATAGATAGATAGATAGATAGATAGATAGATAGATAGATAGATAGATAGATGGGGGAAAATAAGTCGTTTTCTGGAACATTCTTTTTTGTCACCAAAAAAATTCCAGTTTACTCTGTCCTCTGAGAACTGTGTAGCCTTATGAGATGTCAATTCTAATAAGAAAAACAAGGACTTTTTCAGGACTAGGCACTTCACACTCCCCAAGGGGGGGCCAACTTAGCTTAATGTTTTATTATTTTTTTTTAACATTTTTGCAGTGTTCCCTCCCTTCCTCTCACACCCACTGCTGGTAAACAACAAAGAAAGTTTCCTTCTATATAAAACCTTTCCTTGACTTTTTACAACAATGAACTAATACAGTATTTCTGCTTCTGTGATTGACTTATTTCACTCAGCATAATGTCCTCCAAGTTCATTCACGTTATGTGGTGTTTTGCAGATTTTACATTATTCTTAGGGTTGGTTAGTATTCCGTTAGAATCCTTAACAACCTGTGATATGCTGACAACACAACTTTGCTTGCTGAAATTGAGGATGACTCAAAGCACGTACTGATGAAGATTAAAGAATACAGCCTGCAGTGTGGATTGCATCTCAATACAAAGAAAACAAAAATCCTCAAAACTGGACCTGTAAGCAGCATCACGATAAATGGACAAAATATTGAAGGTCCTCTTTCAAGTGCTGAAGAGCAAAGATACCTCCTTGAGGACACAAGCCATGGTATTTTCAGTTGCCTCATATGCATTTGAGAGCTGGACAATGAATAAGGAAGACCAAAGAAAAGTTGATGCTTTTGAGTTGTAGTGCTGGCGAAGAATGCTGAGAGTAAAGTGAACTGCTCAAAGATCTAACAAATCTGTCCTGGAGGATGTGCGGCCAGAATGGTCCTTGGAGGCAGGCATGGCCAGACTTTGTCTCACCTACTTTGGTCATGCTGTCAGAAGGGACCATTCCCTGGAGAAGGATGTCATGCTTGGTGACATGGAGAATCTGTATCCTGGTACCTTGTTTCTACTGCTTTATCTTGCTTGTTTGTGTGGACTGTGGTGGTCTGTTGTTTCCAATTAGTGATTGTATGTTGGAGTGATTCACCCAAGTTTTTTTTTTTTTTTTTTATGTATATGAGGAAGCAGGGTTCTGTGCTCCTCTATTTACTAATTTGCAGTACTTGTGTACTCACCAACTGTCTCCTTTCCAGGAGTCAGCCTCCCATATGTCTACGCTGCCCTTGGCTTGTGGAGCCTACTCTTAGGTCTCTGCAATCCAATCCAGAATGCTGTCTCATTAAATAACCAATATGGACCTGTAAGTAGCAGGTTTACACCACTTGTAAACATTCAGAAGGGCTGCACCCTTTGGACAGGTGACAGTCCACAGCTCATTTTGTCTCTTCTTTGGTGTTTTCCTTTTTAGTCATCAGCCACCAGTGCTGTTGTCCATGCATCCCTTGGTGAACAGGACCAATTTTTAGGTTAATTCTCAGGTCCTAACACCACTAGGAAATATTCAGGCTGTCCATGTCATCAGGATAGCTGACAGTCCACAGCCCTGTTTGTCTCCTTATTCACTATTTTTGTTCAGGTTCTTCTACTAGTTGTTTAACCCACTTGTGCATACTTCCTTTCAAAGCTCAGGGCTCCAGGATTATCTTCTGTATCTGTGTCAATTGGTTTCTCTTTTCTTTGTTGAAGAGGGTCTTTGTAGTTTGCCTCCTTATTCCTCTATCTTATTAGAAGGGCTGTACTTTGTTTTTTATTTCACACTACTCTAACTCATTATGTCCACAACACTTACCACAGAAGAGCAGCCTGATGAAGGAGAACATACCTGACTCCATGATTCCAGTAAGTGGTACCCTGACCTGTCCATCAACACATTTCCCTTGGCAGCCAGGGTTATAGTCTATCATACTGGCAGATTATGCAAAGTCAGATGAACTCTGGATACTATTTGCAGGGCAAGGTAACTTCTAACCATGATAGCATAAGACCAGTTTGATGCCATCTGTCAGCTCATGCACTCTAAGGTTATCGTGAACCTCTGGTACTTTAGGCAGCAAAAGATAATTATCAAATACGTTTTCTTCAATTGTCATGCATACATAGAAGAGAGGCTTTTATCAATGGATTAATTTATGTGGATAGAGGGATAGGTGACTTATTTAAATGTGATTAATTGAATTTTCAAGTAATACATTGTATTGCTATGGAGGATTATTTTTTGATGTAAATCTTTATGTTGAAGTATTAAGGCTTGCTGTGCTTCAGCACAGGGGTCTAATTAGAGGGTGAAGGACTAGGTTGCAAGTTCTGTATTCTTTCAATAAGGTTCCCCATGGGTTTCTCTATTCCTTAGCAGATTTACTCCCTTAGGTGTCACCTTTCCTCCGTGTGTCTGTCCTCTGGATCATGTTTTATTATGTTGTTATAACAAAACCATTTTGCTTCTCCAGGAGTCCAGATTTCTGGTTTCATGCAACTGGGATGACCCACCCAGGACTTCACTCCTAATTGTCTCTGTCTTCACATGGCCATATCCTGTCTGTGTTTGCCTTGGTATTGTACATAATAATCGCACCCAATGAACCCCTCAACCAACAGCTTGGGAAGCAAAGTCATAAAAGAAGCCCTCTGGTGGCTTTTCTGCACTAAGTCTTCCTCCCAGTGATAGCACTAAGGCCCTGTGCTGAACAAGTGTGTCCAAGGACGATGGGACAGAGCATGATATAATATGAACTCTTAGTGTCCCACTGTGGGTAGAAATCTTGATGACACAACTAACAGACGGTGGTTCTGAGAATAACGGTCACTCCCCCTGAGCTTCAGTTTCCTCATGAGCGAGAGAGGCTATGACAACATGTGACTCATAAGGTTGATGTGAGGTACAAGCACTAGCACAAAAAAAGTCACAGGTCAAGTATCAAGTAAATGCTAGCCACTCCTATGCACCAACAACAAAACCAAACCTACTACCATGAAATTGATTCTGACTCATAGCAACTTTATAGGGCAGAGTAGCACTGTTCCATATGGTTGCCAAAGCTGGGAATCTATGGATGCAGACCAACTCATCTTTCTCCTCTGGAGTGGCTGGTGGATGGGAAGATTCTGGTTAGCAACCAAAATGCCTTAACTACTGTGCCATCAGAACGCCTTACGATTCTTACTATTATGTAAGAGGGATGTTTTTATTATGTTCTTGGCTTTGACCCATGCTATTAAGCCAGCTTCTCTCCCTGTGCCATGGCCTCCACTAGGGTTACATGCCCCAGGATGAATGTATGCATGGTACAATATCTAGCTGCATCCTTGGCCTGCAAAACACCAGATCTACTTAGCAACTGCCTACACCCAGGTGTCACTTAGAAATGTCTCCAGACCCTTCCCCTGTAACTTATGAGGTATAAAATGGAGCCCTGTTGAGAATCAAACATGTAAAAGGATGAACAAAAAAATTTTAAGGCAAAGAGGAAGGAAATGGGGCTACCGATCTGTCCCATTTGAGAGTCCTAAGGAATATCATCAGAGGTTGGCTCTGTGTTAAAAAGCAGCTTTTGTAGCAGATGTAAAGGTCTGTGCAGGCTGAGACCCTGAGAGAACACAGGGCCATAGAGTGAGGCCTCTAGGATTTCTTGACACTACATAAGGATGAAGAAGGCCAACCCAAGAGTCCACACACTGGAAACAGCCTTTGGGGTGAGAGGAGAGATAATGCCATCCAGTATCTGCTATGGACCTCTTTTGCCAAGGAACAGATTCCCTGTGCTGAAGAATGTTCTTGTTGACTGGAAGGCCTGTTGTTGTTATGTGCTGATGAGTCGGACCCGACTCATAGCGACCCCTCCTTGGGTTTCCGAGGCAGTATCACCTACAGAAGTAGATTGCCCCATCTTCCTTCCGAGGAGTGGCTGGTGGGTTTGAACCACCAGCCTTCTGGTTAGCAATCAGATGCCTTAGGCACTATGCTACCAGAGCTCCCATGGAAGGCCTGAGGCAGTAGTAATTGAGTAGGAGAGGACCACAGGGGCTGGAACATACCAAGAGAACATAGCAAACTATTGTGAACACATTTAGTAGAGACCACCAGTGGAAGGCCCAATCACAGTGGCAGTAACTTACAATTTAGTGAGATGAGCACACTCTCACTAGCCTATAGTGGAGACATGGGGAGCACAGTCCTGCCAGCTAACCCACAGCATGAAATAGAGCTGCTTCAGCCACTGTAGAAAGAACTCAACATATAATATTCAGCCAGAGAATGTCCTCCATCACAGGTCAGCAGTGGTGACTTACTTATTGCTAATCAGGTACCAGGCCCTAAGAATTTTTCATATGCACAGGTAAGTTTCCCCAACTATCCAAAATGAAGGATACCTACAAACCTTTCATGGGCAAAAATACTGTAAAGGTAAGAAGCAATTACCACTAATTTTCTGCCCCAAAATTTTGAGTGATCTCTGACTTGATGGCACCTTATGACAACAAAAACAACATGATGATAACAATCATGTTGTTGTTGTTGTTATTTGCCACCGAGTTGGCCCCGACTCATAGCGACCCGTCCTTGGGTTTCTGAGGCAGTATCACTACGGAAGTAGGAATGCCCATCCTTCCTTCTGAGGAGTGGCTGGTGGGTTTGAACCACCAGCCTTCTGATTAGCAGTCAAGTGCCTTAGTATAACAATCATAGGTAATAATTATCGGGTGAAGTAAGGTGAGAAACAAAATGTTTTTACGGTCTCAAGATATCACTATGTTGTTATGGGTTCAGATAAACGATGACCACTATAATGTCCAAAATTTGCAGGGAGTCTTTATTCAGCTAGCTGGGCTGCAGGGAACTAAAGCGTTCTCCTCAACTGCAGCAGCCACAGGCTGCTCCAGGCAAGCTTATAAAGCTTAAAACCGCAGCATGAAGCAAGCAGGTGTTACAGAAGCGAGAAACTGCCAAGTTAGATTTAATCATCTTGTTTTTGGGTCCTTTCCGAGATCTAAGGGCTTGCTAACGGGACTTTACAAGATGGGAGGGGGTGAGTGGGTAGGTCACTCAGAGATGCTACAAGATGGAGTTACATAATTCAACATGAAAAATATACTACCTAGAAAGGGAAAAAATAGCTAATTTTAAATAGAAAATAATGTAAGGAAATGTGTTAAATATGAAAAGAAAACAAAACACTTCAAAAACAAACACAAGTGTAATTAATTGTTTAAAAATTACACCAATAAAAACACTACAAAATACAGAACCACATTTGCTCAAGGTTATTCCTTGCAGTTTATTTGTACAAGCCAAACACTTTAAGAAAGGCACAATTTAGCATGGATTGTGACAAACAAGTGATGAGAACAGTACAGCACGTACAATGAAAGTCTCATGTTTCCCAAAGGCACAAAGTGACTCTAATAACCCTTTCTTTGAATTAGTGCTGCTATCCCACTCACTGAGAAACTGTGCTCTTACAGATTGTTGCAAATCTGCTGTTTGAATGTATGAAAAATCCCACACTTACACAGAGTAAACTATCGTGATGGATAAGCAATGACTAAAAGCTCCCCTACATTCCTCACATTCATAAGCCCTCTCCATTGTGCTTTCTCGTGTGTGTGTTGAGGTTTGAACGTTGCCTAAAGGCTTTCCCACATTTCTTACATTCATAAGGCATCTCTCCAGTATGAGTTCTTTTATGTATACCGAGAACTGAGGATGTACCAAAGGCTTTCCCACATTCTTTACACTCAAAAGGCTTCTCTCCACTGTGCGTCCTTCCATGGGCAGTAAGGTGTGAGGAACACCTAAAGCTCTTCCCACATTCCGCACACTCATAAGGTTTCTCTCCACTGTGAGTTTTTAAATGTGAACTTAGATGTGAATTACGACTAAAGGCTTTTCCACATTCCTTACATTCATAAGGCCTCTCTCCACTGTGAGTTCTCCTATGCTTACTGAGATATGAAGACTGAATAAAGGATTTCCCACATTCCTTACATTTATAAATTCTCTCTCTAATATGATTAGTTCTTCTATGATTACTGAGGGCTGAGGAATAATTAAAAGTTTTCCCACATTCTTTACATTCATAAGGTTTCTGTCCACTGTGAATTCTTCCATGTGTATCGAGGTATGAGGCGCACTTAAAAGTTTTTCCACACTCTTTACATTCATAAGGCCTTCCTGCACTGTGAGTTATTTTATGTTTAGTGAGGGCTGGAGCCTGACTAAAGGCTTTCCCACACTGCTTACATCTATAAGGCTTCTCTCCACTGTGAGTTCTCATATGTTTAATGCGGTCTGAGGAATAATTGAAACCTTTCCCACATTCCTTACACTCATAAGGCCTCTCTCCACTGTGAATTCTTATGTGTTCAGAGAGGCAAGAGGGACGACTAAAGGTTTTCCCACATTCCTTACATTTGTGTGGCCTCTCTCCACTGTGAATTTTCTCATGTGCAACGAGGTGTGAGGAACAACGAAAGGCTTTCCCACATTCCTTACATTCATATGGCCTCTCGCTACTGTGAGTCTTTCTATGACTACTGAGGTTTGAGTTGTTCCTAAATGCTTTTCCACATTCTTTACATACATAAGGCTTCTCTCCAGTGTGAGTTCTTTTATGAATA
>NW_006922118.1:997127-1002771 GCF_000298275.1 Orycteropus afer afer
GTTTGAGTTGTTCCTAAATGCTTTTCCACATTCTTTACATACATAAGGCTTCTCTCCAGTGTGAGTTCTTTTATGAATATTGAGGGTTGACTTATTTATAAAGGCTTTCCCACAGTCCTCACACACAAAGGGCCTTTCTCCACTATGAGTTCTTATGTGTACAATAAGCTTTGAGTGCTTATTAAAGGCTTTCTCACATTCTCTACATTGAAATCGCCTGACCTCATGGTGTGTTGTTCTGTGTTCTGTGAGGGTTGAGGCCTCACTAAAGCCTTTCCCACGTTTCTTACATTTGTGGGGCCTGTGTCTGCTGCAAATTTTCTTATGTACAATTAGCTGTGACAGAAGACAAAAGGCTTTCCCACATTCTTTACATTTGTGTGCTCTCTCTCCACTGTGAGTTTGTCTATGTGTATTAAGGTTTGACATTTTCCTAAATGCTTTCCCATATTCTTTACATACATAAGGCTTCTCTCCAGTGTGAGATTTTACATGAATACTGAGTGCTGAGGAATCACTTAAGTCTGCCCCCCATTCCTTACACTCATAAGCCCTTTTCCCACTGTGAGTTCTTCTATGTATAGTAAGAGATGTGACCTGATTGAAGGCTTTCCCACATTCTTTGCATTTATAAGGCCTCCCTCCAGTGTGAGTTTGCACATGCTGCGTGAGGAGGAAGGTCACTCTAAAGCTTTTTCCACATGCTTTACATTCATAAGGCTGATTTTTGTTTTGAGATGTTTTATGTAAAATCAAGGATGAAGGAAGACTAGAAGTTTTACTACTTTCTTCACATTGATTCTTATGGCCTCTCATATGTTTAGAGAAGGAAGACAAACAAGAAAAATCTTCCCCACATTTGTTACATTCATATTGTTTCTTTGCAGTGTGTGTTGTCACAAGATTCTCAAGGTTTGATGTGCAAATGAAATCCTTCTCACATACCTTGTATTTCCCAGATTTCTTTCTATCAAGATTTCCCACAGAATTAGTTAGGGGAGAGGGACAACTGCAGGCTTTTCCACATTCCTTACACTGACTGGTACTGCATGCAGTGTGAGATCTGGTATGATACTTATGGGATGATTGATCCCTGAAGGGCTTTCCACACTCACAGCATTCAAAATGAGTTACTTCTGGACAATTTCTTTTCAACACAGTAAGTTCTGGAATCCGGCTTAAGGTTTTTGCACACTGCTTGCCTTCATTTTCACAACGGTTCTCTACTGTACGATTTCTGTTAAAAATAGTCAATATGCTGTTGTTAATAAATTTGTTCCTGTTTCACCACTTCCAATCACAGTGAACATGCATGGGTAATGTGTTGAACTGCCTCACGTTCTACAGGATAAAGCATCTGGCAAAAAATACTCTCACTGCTGTCACTGTTTTCCTGAACTTACCAATAATTTTGTCTAAGGGGTATGAGATTCAAATACTTGGTATCTGACTGAATCTTTAAAAAATTGTACAGTGAAAAGTCTCAGAACACATAATTGTACAGCTAGCTTCACGTACACACACAGACACACAGAGTGATGCCCTGCTCAAGGATGGCAGACGACTGTGCTGTGTTCAATGTGTTCGCTTTGCACAGTCCAGCCAATAAGACAGTGTCCTGCATCAGGCTCTTGACAATGTTGGGATCCATGTGGGAACTGAATTACTAGCACCTCCCTGGAGAGGAATACACATTCAAAGCAGTGCAGTCACCCACCATCTTTGAGTAGTTTGTACCGTACCTGGATAAAAATCCAACAGATTTGGTTGGTTGTTATAGAATAGTAAGCTTCCCACATTTATGTCAGCGTTTGCTGAACCCTTTCCAACTAATTCTAAACGCTTATTTTTTTTAACACACACACACACACACACACAAATAATATCTGTATTTTAATGTTCTGATACCTGAGGACTTTGTCCTGATGCACTGTTTTCTCAGGTTTGAATGACACTCACCTCAAATGTCTCCTCTGGTTTTTATGCTGATCTCCACTGCCATGAGACTCAAAGATTTCTCCTAACATGCAGGACCAGATGTTATTCTTCATGAAGCCCATCAGTATATCTTCATTGGATAAGTTTTTTCCATCACTACCATTTTGGGAGACTGACCCAATAATTCAAGTTGCGATTCACAATATAAAACATGAAAGAGAAGAACTATTAGGGAAACAGCCTTGTGTTGAAACAAGCCAGATTTAGTCAGATTTTGCTGATCCAGCACAATTACCTACACAATGTTGCATTACCAGTAATAACAAACTTGACTCTACAAAGGGATACATAGGTAGATAGGCAGGATGATCAGGTATGGGTAGGTGAAGAGAAAAATACTCATGACCATACAGAGGGTAGGCAGGTGATATTTCTACGTACATATTTCTATGTGCAATAAAAACGTCCCTGTATATAATAGAGCTAATGAAGCTCTTTCTAGTCAAGTTATGATACCTTCTTAGCCACAAAGTTGGTGAGGAAGTGAGTCAGTGAACTAATAGTGGGCTTTGGACTAGGGTTATTGGGGACTGCAAGATCTACTAGCATAGCCATTAACAAGAAGTCTATTATCCATCCTACTTTGGTGAGTAGTGACTACGGTCTTAGAAGTGTGTGAGTGGCAGTCTAACACGCAACTATTGGTTTCCCTATGTCTGAAGCAAGGAATATCAAAGAAAACCAAACATGCACAGAAACACTCAGTCCAAAAACAGTGCAGCAAAACTCAAAATCCTAAAAAAGAGCAGGATTCTGGTTTGATGGATTGGTGAATCTCCTGAGACTACGGAGACCCTATTTATCTTTCAGGCCTGGAACTGAACTGACTCCTGTGGCTTAACTTCCAGCCAAACAGCAGAAAGCCCGACAAGGTTCACAATTACAACAGGGAATTGCACTACTTAGAACAATCCTCCAAGGGACCTAAGAAAAGCAGCATTTGCATGGGGCAACAGCTCAGATTCTTGGAATGCTTAGGAACGAAGGGCAGAGGTGAAAAATAACCACAGGGAAAACGTGGGAAGTGAGCTATTACATTGTGGGGATTTCAATGTCGCAAAACAAAATCAGTATGAACTGTTGAATGGATAATGAAATTGGTTTGAAATCACAAGGGAAAAAAAAAAATAAAAAAATTGTAAAAGAGCAAAGGGGCCTCTATGAACACAGGGATTTGTGAATTTGTGTCCTTAACACAAGAGACTTTCTCTAAGAGACCAACTGAAATGAACTTTCCTTCAAGAATTTTCCTATCCTGGTTCTTCCTCCTATAGTGACCTTGGATGAGTCTTGTCTCTAGTGTCCCAAGATCTATCCCTTGTATCTCTGGAAACTCAAATGGGTAGAGCTGACATGGTGGTCATGGAGAAATGCCTATCAGGAGGGAAGACAGTGAAGAGTAGGAACATGTGCCTGACACTAAGCCAGTATTTTGCTCTTCAGATTCTGTCTCTAAAGATGGACAGTGGTGAGTTTATTTGCAATAAAATAACCATATCAAACTTGTAACCAACACAGTAAGATTGTCTACAAGATCACAAACCACAAAGCTCTCAATTCCCCAAAGTGACCCCTGAAGTCAGTGCTTATGCTTAGAACACTCACTGACTCTCAGGGCTCTTAAACACAGGAGAAATCAAAGCTCACATCACTACCCAGAGCTTGATGTTCATGGAGATGGCAAGACATGTGAGCAACATACAACAAGAGACCATGGCAATTCTACTGAACAACTTATTTCCACTCCTCAGGCCAAATACTGGACAAAAGACCATGGATAAAATATTTTACTTCACTAAAGCAATTTAAGAAACAAAAATGATGAAATTCTTTGTCTCCATACCTCTGAGGAACAAGAAAGAAAAAAATGTCAAAACAGAAGTTATCTGTCTCTAAAAATATTGGAAGAACTTTCAATAATTAACAAATTTCCTATCATATTTATGAATAATATGAGATGTTTTTGTTGGTAGGGAGATTTGGAACACATATCAATATTTGGTGAAGAAACAAACGTTATATGTATTTTTAAAATTCTTTTTCTTCATAACCTTCCCTTCACCCATGTAAATGATACCATTCTTACCTACTGAGGCCAGGTTTCTCAAGGTTTCCATCATGACATCTCTGTACAGTTTCCTCTGAGCAAGATCCAGCAAAACCCACTCTTCCTTGGTAAAGATAACAGCCACATCCTTAACGACCACTGAGTCCTAAAACATTCCACACATCAATGGATCAGCAAGGTACCATGGACTCCAATATATAAAAGCATGAACAGTGAGGCTGACTTAAGCATTTGATAGAAGGGCCTGTGTTCTACACCAAGGTCTACTCTAGCGTATGGCCACCAGCTTCATCTCTTCACAGTTTTATTCCTAACTCCCAGTAACTGGAAGTAACCAAGAGGCCTTTCAATAGGTGAATGGAAAAGCCAAGTGTGGCCATCCATACGCTAGACTAGGACTTAGCAATAAAAGAAATAAGCTCTTTTGGTACACTGCCCTATCCTTCAGATCTCAAAGTGAACTCACTCCCATGGCTTCCAGCCAGCATACGGGTTGAACATTTACATCAGGTAGATACACTCCTTGGAGCAATCAATAGTGGAAGAACAGAAGGGAAGTGTTTGCACAGTGAGACAGCTTTGGGGGGCAGAAGTGCATGGGAGGGAAGGACACAGGGAAGAGCAAACAATGGGCAGGAAGTGGAAGAGAGCTGTTACACTGTGGGAAACTGCAGTCAATGTCATGAGACAAAATATGTATGAACTGTTGTATGGAAAATAAATTTGCTCTGTAAACTTTCACCTAAATCACAATAAAAATCAAACAAAACAAAAAACGTACATACAAAAAAACTCTACATTTCCTAATGAAAGCAGACAGAAAATAATGATACCCATTATTCAATTCTTATTCAACATTACCGTTAAACTTGTAGCTGGTACATGCAAATAAAACAGGAAACTATAAAGAAACAAGAGTATTACATGGGGATGAGAAGGTGGGGTAGGAGCCTCTCCCCACTTTATCACACAGATTAAATGACTGTATAGGTAGGACACTAAAATATGGCACAGATGATTACAAGAAAGAGAGAGTTTTACATTTATATTAATTATATTTATACAGATGATTATAGGACTGAAAAAATTTAGATCTACTTTTAATTATACTTTATATTTTGATAATGAAAATAAATACCAAAGAAAGGTTTGCTTTAAACATATATACATACGAGTACCACTTTGGAAATTCACTTGGAAAACATAACATGTATACGAGTACAAATAGAAGGGGCCTAAAAGAAGCCTAATTAAGTCAATTAAAAACGCTACTAAAAATATCATAAAGCATGATACAAAGATGGCAACAAAGACTGAAATAAATGAAAAGGTAGAGCTTGCCTTTATAAATCTATTTTCCCCATATAGATCATTACTTCTAAGGTACCTCCATAAACTTCCAAGGAATTTATTTATTTTTAGAACTTCAGGAAAAATGAATTCACAATGTACTTAGAAGTGCAAATTTCTATGAATAGCCAATTTTCTAATGACAAGGGCATAGGGGCTTTTCCAAACAGTCTTATAGATTTACTTTTCAAATAAAACTATTATATATATATGAGCTCTGGTAGCATA
>NW_006922118.1:1003324-1008402 GCF_000298275.1 Orycteropus afer afer
CTCAGCAGCCAGCAGCTGTCTGAGTGAAGAAATGCCTCTAGCTCCAGTGGGCTGGGAGCAGGAGGCAGAGCTGGACCCCAAGGTTGAGGGGCTTTCATCTAGTCCTTAGAGCCTAGCACTTTGAACTTGGACTTAAAGTCTCCAAATTGTAAGAATAAACTCCTGTTTGTTAAGGCCATCCCATTTGTGATATATTTCTCATTAGAGCGGCACTAGGGAACCACAACAATATATTACATAGTGTAGGATAAGAAAAAGTCTGCAATCTACTTCCAAACAATCACCCACGGAACAGCCTGTTGTTATGTGCTGTCGAGTAGGACCTGACTCATTGCGACCCCTCCTTGGGTTGCCAAGGCAGTTATCACTAAGGAAGTAGATTGCCCCAGCTTTCGTCCGAGGAGCGGCTGGTGGGTTTGAACCCCCAGCCTTTTGGTTAGCAGTCAAGTGCCTTAGGCACTATGCTACCAGAGCTCCTATGGAACAGCCTAGAGTGCAGTTTTTGAAATTCATGGTGTTACCATCACACATCCAATGGACACTAAGGCAGCTAGCTTTTTAAAAAAATTACTGATCAAATTGGAATAGTTAATTTATTTATATACACCCCATATGTAAAAAAATCAATTCTGGGTAGACTAGTTTTAAATACAAAAAGTAAAATCCTAATACTTTCAGAAGTTACAAACAAACGATCTTACATGTTTTGGTTACTTCCTGCCGCTCTAACAGAAAAACCACAGGCGAAATGGCTTTAACAAACAGGAATTCATTCTCTTATAGTTTGGAGGCCAAAAGTCTGAGTTTGAAATTCCAGGCTTTAGAGGCTGGGTCAAAGGCCCTCAATCTTGGGCTTCAGCTCTGCCTCTTTCTCCTGGCCCACTGAAGCTGGAGGCATCTCTCAAATCAAGCAGCTGCTGACTGCTGAGGCTGACAAACCCAAGGTCGTCAAATAAAAAGGCACAGTTCCGATATTACCAAACCACATAGTAGACCATTGATTCAAGTCCATTAAGAATTCCAAGATCAGTAAACATGACAGGCTGTTGAACAATGACTTGGCTACATGCAGGGTCCATGTGTGGCATAAGGTGGAGACCTTCCTTAAAGTTGCTTTTCATACACTGGAAACAGCCCACATCCCAAAAGCAGCTATGTGTCTGCTCCAGTAGATTCCACCATGGAGTTAATTACCAATCTCACCATGGGGAATAACTACCACCAGCTGCTGAGCCACTCAAAATCAGGCCCAGCCAAGTTGACACACAACCTTAACTACAACATTTTGTCATCAGAAAAGAGAAAAATATCAAAAGAGTAAGACATAAGGGAATGAATTGACAGGAGAATATTTTTTAAAAGCCTGTATTTAATGGGTGTAAACTCTTTGTTAAATGAACCAGGAATGTTTAAGAACCTTCTCCAGATTTAAGTTAGCTTCAGAGCAACTTTGTTATCAGTTAAAACAGGTATTCCTAAGCACAGCAAACCACCCTGAGGGAGCAAATAGGCCTGTTGGCTCAGGACCATGGTTGAAGGGGACATCTAGCTCAACTGCCATGACACAATACACAAGAACACTGTTCTACACCCTACTTTGGTGATACCAACTGAGGTCTTAAAAGATTGCAAACACCCATCTAGATCCAATAATGGGTCTTTCTTCGTCAAGAGCAAAGAAGAATGAAGAAAACAAAAGACACATGGAAACAATTAGTCCAAGGGACTAGTGGACAATGCAAACCTCAGCCTATATGACCATGACACCAGAAGAAGCAAGTGAGACCAGAAGAATAAGATGGGGCCCAACTATAACTGTCAACCACTTGGAAAGGGATCAGTGCAAGAGATCCTGGATAGAGTGGGAGGACAATGTGGAATGAAACTCATAATCATAAAAAGACCAATTTTACTGCAATGATAGAGTATGATGAGACCCCGAGACTATGGCCCCTAGTTACCCTGCAGGCATGGAATGGAACTCACTCCCATGGCTTCCAGCCAAACAAGACAGATACATAGGGTTAACATTTACATCAAGTAGATATATGCCTTAGAATGATCAATCATGGGTGAACAGAAGGGCAGTATTTGCACAGGGAGATAGCTCAGGGGGCAGGATTACATACGAAAGAAGTAAACAAGAAAGAGTAACTACAGGTAGGAAGTGGGAAAAGAGCTGTTACACTGTGGGGAATTGCAGTCAGTGTCATGAAAAGAAAATATATATGAACTTGTGTATGGAAAACTAATTTAGTCTGTAAATTTTTACCCAAATGACAAAAAAATTGAAAGGGGGAGGGAAAAAAAAAACAGGTATTTCTTTGTGTTTGAGAAGTTTATATATATTCAGTTGAAAATTTCTTAGCAGAAACACACAAAATGATCTAGAAATTTTGTTCCAGTGGAGACAGTACAGCCAAGAACTTAAATATATGCATCTCGTAAGCTGATCTTCTCTAGCAAAAGAGAACACTGTTATTTGACATTCTATTTCGAGATGATGGAGCAGTGTCAAAAATTAGGTAATAAATACCAGCTGTAGGCAGAGGTGGGCTAATAAAGACCCAGACTGGAGGTTCCTGCTTTCCAAACACCTGAAAGCTCAAGGCAAAAGCATTCCACCCTGGAGAGGGGGCAAAAAAAAAAAAAAAAGGACTGGCAACCCCACAGAGGATTTACCTGAACTCAGAGACCCCATCTTCATACCTATGGTGATGTGAGGAGAGCCCAGGACCTTTACCTATGAACTCTCTCTCCCCCTTTTCTAACTATCACACAGTGTGAGAGGGAGCTGCACTTTCAGAACTATAGAAAAAATGCCCCAGTACCCAGGGGAAGTCAAGAAAACTACTAACAGATGAGATAAGAATGGCTCTGAAGGGCCATGTCTCAGCCTCCACAACCAGAGGTGCTCCATCCTCAGGCTCTGCTCAGGAAACTCTGTCATTCAACACAGAGCACCAAGGCCCAGGCTGGGAATGGTGACACCCCATGATCCCAACTCTGAGAGTCACATAAGGAAGGTGGCCACAGGCATCCAAATCTTGAAAGGCAACAAACGTAGAGGAAGGGCCCAGTGAAGGTGAAGCAGGGCCTGAGGATGCTCCTAAGTCTCAGTCCGTTGGCCTCCTCTGCCACTGTTTCTTTTCATCGAGGAACCAAAGTGCTGGAGCACACAGCTGGTCCCCCAACAATTAATATCCACCCTCACCCAAATTTGGTAAGAACCAGTTTTCTCCACAACTCACCATTTCCTGGCTCCACCTTCTGCAGGTCTAAGGGAATGTCCTCTCTACGTCCAAGAAGCCACTTCAGGAAGAGCGTTGGGAGTGGAAGCAGAGAACTGGGAAGTTTGGAGACAGATGAACGATGTTAGGTCCACACACAAGTCACAGCAGTTGAAATTCTTCCTGGGATTTATGGATGTGTAAGATGGTCGCCCTGGGTGCCCAGTTGCCTAGACTGGACTAGTTCTCCCTACCCCACAATGCAGACCTGAAATGGAAAAAGGATGGGGAGAAGACAGTGTTGCGTAACCTAGGAGTGACCTGCATTCTTCCTGTAGTTCTGTAGGCTGCTTCATTCTGGTAACAAGACAACAGATGTAGGAGTAAATTATCCCAGATCCTGAGAAACAACCAATCTGCTGATATTATATGATGGTTAATGTTAACCAAAATTGCAATTACTTCATTCTGGAAACTGTAATGGTATTTAAACAAAGAAATGAGTAGGAATATCTGAGGGGTCAGGAAGGGTACTCTCTTAGGACGTGGCATTTGAAGTGACACCTGAATTCTAAGAATTATTGAATTCCTATGGTTAAAAAGTTTTCTTCTGATCAGAAGTAATACCTAGTGCAAAGTCTACAAAAGAAGTAAAATCCTGACATACTTAAAAGTTTAAAAAAAAAAACCAGCGTCACTATTTACAATAGCCAAAAGATAGAAACAACCTAGGTGTCCATCAACTGAGGAATCGATAACCAAACTTGCAACCCTAAAGAATAACTTAGAATCTGAAAAACACTATATGATGTGGATGAACTTGGAGGACATTATGCTGAATTAAATAAGTCAATCACAGAAGGACAATATTGTATTAGTCCGTTACTGTAAAAATCAAGGCAAGGTTTATCTATGGAAGGAAATTTTCTTTGTTGGTTACCAGGGTGGAAGGGGAGGGGAGGGAACATTGTTAGACAGGTAGAGATAAGCATTGATTTGGGTGAAAAGAAGGGCAATGTACCAAATGTGAGTGATCAACATGGTGGCACTGAGGAAGAGGAAGACATAGAGAGGTATATGGGAGATGCAGACAACAAAGATGATCCCTTTTGCACATACAGTACTACACTTGCCAGTGAAGGCAAACATGGGTATATGGAGGGATAGATGGGTGGACAGACTAAACTATTAGGTATGCCTAGGAAGTGGGGAGTATGCCCAAGACCATGTATAGGGTTGGCAGACAATGGTCCTATAATTGCATTTGTATGATCTGAATTCCCAGGTGTATAGTAGAGCTGACAAGGGACAAGGTTGTAGTCACTTCTTGGTTACAGCCAGCTACCCAGAACTGCAGTTGAACCTGTGGGCTTAGGACTATCGTCACAGGGGACATCGAGTTAAATTGGCATAACATACTACATAAAATATTGTTCCATCTCCTACTTTGGCAAATAGCGACTGGGATCTTAAAAGTTTGCAAGCAGCCATCTAGATGCAATGATGGGTCTCTCCTTGTGCAAAGCAAAGAAGAATGAAGAAAACCAGATTCATGGAAAGAATTAGTCCTAGTGACTGGTTCACCATGCGATCCGCAGCCTATACAACTATGAGACCAGAAGAACTAGATGATGCCCTGCTACCAATGACAACCACTCAGAGGGGGGTCTACGTAGGAGATTCTGGATAGAAAGGGACAAACAATGTGGAACAAAACTCAAAAGCATTTGGAAAAAAAAAGGGGGGACCAGGTTTGCTGGTCTGATAGAGCCTGGTGGAACCCCTGAGACTATGGCCCCTAGCTGCCCTTCAAATCTGGAATTGAACCCACACCTGTGCTTTTCAGCC
>NW_006922118.1:1009650-1015509 GCF_000298275.1 Orycteropus afer afer
TCAATATGCTGGTGTTATCTGAAAGGGTAATGTGTAGATTTCATACTAGTAAAATTGAGTAATTCTGAGTGAAGGTTTGAGTTTCGTAGAAAGTGACCACATGACAAGTTATGTCTCGAAGGGTAACGCCAATCAGAAAGGAAGTACTTCCAGCGTATCTATCTCAAGGGAAGGAAAGAAAAAAACAAAAGGCACCACATTGTTCTACCCATGTTGAAATAGCAAAAGATGCTTAATGGATTCTTAGGTATGATACCAAAAGCAGGGAAAAAAAAAAAAAAGATAAAAGCAGAAATTAAAAATCATGTTGTAACAGTACAGACAGATTAGAATTCTTGGGAGATGAATACGTGTTCGAACTTCATAAGCTAAATCTCCGTATTTATCTTGTTCAATTTAAACACTGCCTTATTGTACTACTTGTAGCAATAATTACCTAAGAATCCTGCCCCTGCAATCACATTCCTTAGATCCTACGGAAGGGACACTGCAAAAGAAATCATGCAAATATAAATTTACTGCTTGGATGGCATTTCCTGATAACCCACCATTCTTGAGATGTCTTCTAGGCCACTCTCCGTGGTGTTAACCAGTTTTGGAGCCTGTGCATCCCTGCCCTCCTTTACTGCCTGATGAACTCACGTGGCTGATCCAAGACAAGACCAAGACTCAAACCAAGAGTAAACAGAACACCCTTGCACAGAATAAATATCGGCATCCATGCTAGAACACAGTCTCCAGCTTAGAAGAGACTGCATCCAATTAGCCCGAAGGAAGTTCAGGTTTATCTTAGGAATTTATCACAGCCTTGTTCTGCTTCCTGACTTTCACAAAAGGATCAGGATTTTATGAAGACCCGCCTGCATAAGGTGTTTTGCAACCATGCACCCCACGGCATTACTACTACTGTAAAAACCCCTAGCTTGTAAGGCTCTGGGAGACACACAGGGCAGTTGGCTCTGGCCCCAGGTGACTCCACTTTGCAAGGTTACTATCCTGTTATTAAATTTCTTCCTGAGCTACAGCTGACTTTGTAGCCAGGGAACTCAGCCTGAGTATCAAAACACTTGGCCAAACAAGTGAAGGGGCAAAACCTACAGAAAGAGAAAAAAAACATAATGAAACCTGGGAAAGCCGGGCAGAAAACGTAAGCAGACATTTCAGCGAAAAAGCCATATAAATGGTCAGTACACACGAGGAAAAATGGTGAAGACCACCAGTCAGGAGGAAAATGCAAATAAAACCACACGAGATACCCCTTCAACCGCACGAGGATGGCCACCGTCAGAAACACCGAAAACAAGAACTGAGGAGAATGTGAACTGCTAGTGAAACTGGAAAACGGCGCAGCCTCTGTGGACACTTGTGGCGGTTATTTAAAAGAGAAAACACAATTACCTCACGAAGCAGGCAGATGAAGCCCGACGCTGTGAATGAGGCCGGACTGCAGAAAGAAAACAAAACTCGGGCGAGCTGGTGTACGGACCGGAGGGGGCGTACAGAGCGTTTAGACTCAAGCGAACGGCCCCCGGAGTCCACGCGCCCCCAAGTCCGCATTTCTCACCAACTCCCAGGGGACTGAGGCGCTACGGGGCTAAAAAATCTCACGGTTACTCAGCAAGGACTCCCTCGACGGTACCTGTTCCTGCACCAAGAGACGCGGTTTCGTCCCCACTGCTCGGCGTCCAGGAAGCGGCGGCGGCCCCAGGCCCGGATCGCGCAGGAAGTGGCGGCGGCGGCGCCTGGCGACAGCAGGTGCCGAGGCTCCGGGAGGCGGAGAGACCGAGGGGGCGCGGGAGACGCCTGGCCCGGAGCCTGCGGGGCTCCATCCAGGGGAGCAGGCCGACTGGAAGCTGAGGAGAAAATTTTCCCGCTGGAGCATTCGCGGGAACCGCCAGGGGGCTGGCCAGATTGAAAACGCACACTTCCTCTTCCGGTTTCAGGGATCTGCATACGTAAGAGGTCTACCTAAGGGCAGGAAGACAAAAGGCTGGACAAGGTGACCGTGGCTCTCCCGTTGTGTGCTGCTGGACACATTTAAAAAACAAAACAAACTCGCTGCCCTCCAGTAATTACTTCAATACGTGTGTGAACTTGAAGTAGATGAAAAATTGTTCATAGATGAAAAACTGTTGTTGTGCCCAGAGAATGAATCCCCAAAGACCACCGAGGAGCTGATTCCACTCAAAAACATGTTGTTGTTGTTGTTATTTGCCGTGGAGTCGCCCCGACTCATAGCGACCTCCCCTTGGGTTTCCGAGGCAGTATCACTATGGAAGTAGATTGCCCAATCTTCCTTCCAAGGAGTGGCTGGTGGATTTGAACCGCCAGCCTTCTGGTTAGCAGTCAAGTGCCACAGCCACTATGCTACCAGAGCTCCTAGGAGTAAGCATAGGGGTTGTTTATTCAAGCTCCAACTCGGACCCCCAACCTTCACCGACACAGCGATTAAGGATTGAGAGCCCAACTCAGGAACAAGAGGATATTTATAGGGGTTACAGCAGAAATGGGGAATTTCCAGTCAGGAGATTACGGGATTGATTGACATTTTTTAAAGGGCGAGTTGTCCTTTCTTGATTGGTTCTGTCTTGGGGGCTGAGGCCACGTAGTGCCGTTCTTAGCTATTCTAGGCCTACTGGAATTTCAGGTATTTTCCTGCTATCTATTGATTGGTTGTTGCTAGGGAGTATGGATGGGGTGCAGGTGGCCAGGGTTTCTTGTAATTCTAAAGCATGAAGTGAATGCTAAGGCTCACTGTAAAATGGTTTGTTGTTGTTGCTGTTATGTGCCGTGGAGTCGGCCCGACTCATAGCGACCCCTCCTTGGGTTTTCGAGGCAGTATCACTATGGAAATAGGATTGCCCAACCTTCCTTCCGAGGAGCGGCTGGTGGGTTTGAACCACCAGCCGTCTGGTAAGCAGGCAAGTGACTTAGCCACTATGCTACCAGAGCTCCTGTAAAATGGTTATATATATTTAAAATGGCTACACACAGGGTGGTTATTGTTAGGCAGAAGCATGGCTGGCCAGGCGAGTGAATAACTGAGCCGGAGGGAATTACAAGAACTGGTCAAGCAAGGAGGCGCCTGACCAGAGCCCATACCAAACCCCAGGAGGTAGCCCTTGCTTACGAAAGACCCCAGCACCTGACTTACTCATGAAAGCCCCCAACCATTTCCTGCCCCCTATGTTAATGAAGTGCTTCAACTCTGCTTCCTACCCCCCATGCTAATGGGGTACTTTAACCTTATTGGTTCCTGTAACACATACCCTGCTCTCACTCCGGTCCCCTAAGAACCAGGAAGACAATCACTATAAAAATCCCTTCCTTTCACCTGGGCAGCGCGACTTCTCTGGCCCCTCTCAGGGACCCGTGACCCTCTCCCGGGAGCGCAGAATAAAAACTTCTCTTTAACCCCACTTTTGTGCATCCTCTTCTCCTTACTGCGACCTTACAGTTATAAAAAACATAGTCTCACACTGTTAACTCCATTTTGTAACCATTTTCTAACTTAGCAGTTTCTCGCCTCCGTACCGCCTGCTTGCTTCATGATGTGGTTACGCATGAGTTTATCCAACTTAGCAGTTGCTCCTCGCTTCCATAACGCAAGCTTGCTTCAGGTTACTTTTCATGCTGCGGTTTTAAGCTTTATAAGTGTTAGGCAGAAACGTGGCTGGCCAGGCGAGTGAATGATTAAGCCGGAGCGAATTATAAGAACTGGTCAAGCAAGGAGACACCTGGCTGAGCCCATACCAAACCCCAGCATGTAGCCCTTGCTTACGAAAGACCCCAGCACCTGGCTCTGACTCACCAAAGCCCCCAACCATTTCCTGCCCACTATGTTAATGAAATACCCAGGAAGAAAATCACTATAAAAAACCCCCTTCTTTCACCTGGGCAGTGCGACTTCTCTGGCCCCTCTCAGGGACCCGTGAACCTCGCCCGGGAGCGCAGAATAAAAACTTCTCTTTAACCCCACTTTTGTGCATCCTCTTCTCCTTACTGCGACCTTACAATAAGCTTGCCGGAAGCGAGGCTAGGGGCTGCAGTTGAGAACACTTTAGTTCCCTGTAGCCCAGCTAGCTGAAGAAAGACTCTTCCAAATTTGGGACATTATAGTGGTCATCATTTATTTGAACCCGTAACAAACTGAAATGCGGATTTCATTAATCATACCCTTTAGGAGCCCAGAAACCTAGTATTTAAATATTTAACCGTTTTAATTTTTTTTCTTAACCATATTCTTTATTCGGAAGGAAGGTTGGGCAATCTACTTCCATAGTGATACTGCCTCAGAAACCCAAGGAAGGGTCGCTATGAGTCAGGTCCGACTCAAAAGCACTTAACAACAACATTCTTTAAAGAAACTGAAGTAGATGACTCTATTTTGTAATGATTTGTTAAAACTTCATTTTGCAGCAAAGTCCATTTTACAAGCACTGCAGCATAACAGCATTTCTACTGCCCGCTCTTCTCAGAGAGCCCACTCACCCCTTCTTTTTCCTTTTCCTGAAAGCCCTGTTAGTAGTAATTCCCACAATTGAGAGCCCACATCCTGCCAACAGAAATTCTCAGAATTGAGGACCCTCACCCCGGCTGTGTTTCTGCTCTGATAGCGGGCTGACCATTCATCTTCCCTAAACACTAACCTGGCAGTTCATCGCTTCTCTAATAGCTTGCTTGCCTGCTTGCAGTTTTAGGCTTTAGAAGCCTGCCGGAAACCAGGCCCGCAGCTGCAATTGAGAACGCTTTAGTCCCCTGCAGCAGGCTATGGCTGAATGAAGACTCTTCCAAATTCTGGACATTATAGTGGTCATCCATTTCTTCTGAACCCACAACAAAATCAATTATTTCTTCCTCAGGAATATTGCCTTTTTACAGTTGTTGAAGTCTCCTGACTTCTCTTTTGCCGACTGTCCTCTTTTCACATCAGGAATCTTCCCCTGTGAGAGGGGCACAGGCTATGCAAACCCAGTGTCATCTCTCCAAGTGCAGTGCCCCCCGGAGAGAGTAGTTTTCCAGGATGAGAGGCAGGAAGATAACAGGCATTCATTATAAGGGCAAGTAGGTAAATGCTGAAATACTTTTGAAATTTACCATTATAGTTTTTACTTGTTTTCTCTATATACACACAAATATTGAAGGGAATAATGTGTTCTAATATTAAGCATACAAAGCAAATAACTCTGACATTTGGATAGACTCTTGTGCTCTGGTGGCACTGTGATTAAATAATTGGATTGATAACCAAAAAGGCCTCAGTTTGAATCCATCAGCAAAGCTTTCATTGGGAGCTGGCTCAGTTGCTTAGCATGAGACAGAAGATTGACAGCGTGGCCATCTCTACTTTCCAGCCCTCTCCTCCGAAGTAGTGATAATTATGAAAGCAGGTGCTATAAAAAGTTGCATGCAGCTGCTTCTATGGACATATGTTTTGGATAAAAACTTAGGAGTGCTATTGCTGGATCAGAATGGCAGGCCTAGGTTTAGATTGGTAAAAACTTCCAAACTGTCTTCCAAAGTGGCACTGCCATAAAATACTATTAAACTTCCACTTTGGCAAAGACCTGTTAACACCATGTTGGTGATACTGTGGGGAAACATGCACTCCTCCTATGTATTACTCAAAAAACAACGTCTCACTACCATCAAATCGGTTCCAACTCATAGTGACTCTGTTCTGGTTCCTTGGTGCCGCTCTGACAAGATATTACCACAAATGGGGTGGCTGAACAAACAGGAGTTAATTCTCTTACAGTTTGGAGGCTTTAAGTCCGAGTTCAAAGTGCCAGGCTCTAGGGGCTGGGGGAAAGCCTTTGAACCTTGGGGTCCAGCTCTGGCTCTTGCTCCCGGCCACTG
>NW_006922118.1:1018459-1025025 GCF_000298275.1 Orycteropus afer afer
GGGCTTTTTCTTCTGTAAAGACTGACAGCTTCTGACACCCTCTGGGGCAGTTCCACTCTGTCCAGTAGGGGTGCGATATGTCGGACTCAACTCCATGTAATGGTTTGGTTCAGGTGTTACTTCCATTAAGATGGACAGCCATGGAAACCCAACGGAGCAGTTCTACTCTGTCCTGTAGGAGGTGCTATGAGGTGGAATCCAGAGGATGGCAGTGGGTTTGGTTCTTGGTTTTAACAGTCATGATGTGCAACCATAATCAGTATCTGTTGTCAAATTCTCCATCACCATAAAGAGAAGAAACTGAATGACTACCATCAGTCTGAGTTGATTCAAAAGGATTTTTTTTTTTTTTTACTTTTTAAATGGCAAAGGTGGGTAGAGGGGAAGGTCAAGATAATGGAGGGTCTGATGGTTACTAGAGCACTGGCCAGGGACACAGGGCGGGGCCTGGGTGAGGTAATCATCCTGGACACAGCAGCTGCACTTGCAGAAGGGAAGCTGCACAGGGTCCTTCTGTTCACTTTGCAGTGTCCTGTGTGATCTGCTCCCTGTATCTGAATCTGCTAAGTCAGGGGTCAACACACACCACAGCCCGAGGCACCATGTGCCCCACAGCTGCTTTTGGAAACAGCTTACTCTAGAAAATGGACACAACCATTCATGGACTATTGTCTATAGTTGCTTTCAAGCTACAATGGCAGAGTTAAGTTTTGAATATCTAGCCTGCAAAGCCTAAAACGTCTACAATGTAGTCCTTTACAAACATGTTTGCTGAACCCTGCTCTGAGTCACTGTCTGAAAAGGATCCGATTTCCCATGAAGACTTTCTTATTAGGAAGGAGTTCCCTGAGTATGTGGTTGAATGTGAAAACACTTTGGTGGAAATGAGCCACCCTCCCCCTCCCCCTTTCATTTCTTTTGGAATCTTTCTGCAGGGTTATAACCAGAAGTCAGGACAAGGGGCAAGATGGCAGCACAGACAGGAGCACCATCACGATCCTCCACAACAATGAAAAAGGTGACAATGGCAAACCTATGAAACCATGGATAGGGAGAGATATACTAACAAAGAGTCCAATGAACTTGTCCAGGTTCATAATGACAAATGGATGGTAGTTTGTGAGGTGCATCAAAAGGGTTGAGTGTTACATACACTATGGCCAATATAATCAACTTGCAAGGTTTTTTTTTTAATGCTTTTGCTGCATAGAAAGGCAAACTCTGCACTATGTACTATAACAAACATTTCACTGATATTAGAAACACATCAACTAATTGTTTCAACTTACATACAAATGAGTCTTAAGGCAGACATAGAAACTGAACTTGTTTGTAATATGGCAACTGACTCTACTGTTATCAACAAATGGAAGTATAAATAAAGAGGAGAGAAGGGAAAGCTATTTCTTGCTGAATTCCAATGAATAAACTTAGAAGAAATGACTGCAATAGAACATATCACTTGGTAAACACCAACAAAAACCAAAACACCCAAACTCACTGCCATTGAGTTGATTTTAACTCATAGGGACCCAGCACTGGGTTTCCAATCTTAACTAAAGGAGATGGCCTCATTTTGCATCTGAGAAGCGGTTGGTGGGTTCTAATTACCAACCTTTTGACTGGCAGCCAAATTCTTTAACCACTACACCACGAGAGGGCCTAGGTGAATACCACAGTACTAATAATTGTAGGTAATAATTATCAATGGCTGTAAAAATCAGTAAGCCAAAAGTACAAAAAAAAAAAGACAATAATTGCACAATCACAAAATGTCACCCTGTGAGAAACCAATCATAAAGTGTCAAAAAGTCAATTTTATGATAGGAAAATATGGAAAAAAAAATGTGTTCAATTTCAGAAATAAGACACAGTATAACTCTCAAAGGAAAGACTTAGGTATAGGAAAGCTTGTGAAGCTGGTACAGGAGCAGACAGTGTTTTGTTCTGTGTATAGAGGGCTGCTATGAGTCAAAAGTGACTCAAAAAGACTTAAAAACAACAGCAATTCCTGTAGCCAGATTTGGGCTACCCCAAGACTCATAGGAAAGGCAAAATTTAGCTTGGATTAAGGAAGTAAAAAAGACTGGCAAGGACAGTCCCACAGTTACAGTAAAAGAGTCATTTCTCCCAAAGACACAAAGTAGTATTCACAATTCCTTATTTGAGTTAATATTGCCTTCGTATTCACTGAGAAATGTTGTTCTTTTATGTGGAGATTTTAGGAAATTTGCTGTTTGAAATTGTAAGAGTCAGGAGGAAACAGCCCACTTTTGTCACAGCATACTTTTCACTATGAGTTCTTACTTGTGAAATGACGCGTAATGAACTCCTGCAAGTTTTCCCACCTGCTTATCTTCCTAAGACCTGCCTCCACTGGGAGTTCTTCTGTGTAGTGATGGTTGAGAAAAAACTGAAAACTTTCTCACTAACATTAATAAGTCCTCTGCCCACTGTGTGTTTTCATATGTCCAGTGAGCAGTGATGAACTCTGAAAAGATTTCCCACAGTCCTGACATACATAAGGTCTCTCTCCACTGTGAGTTCGCATATGTGTAGTGAGGTGTGAGGCCTGTGTAAAGGCTTTCCCACATATTTTACATTCATAAGGCCTTTCTCCACTGTGAGTTCGCTTATGTGTAGTGAGGCCCGAGAGCTGACTAAAGGTTTTTTTACATTCATTACATACATAAGGCCTCTCTCCACTGTGAGTTCGCGTATGTGCATTGAGGGATGAGGGCTGACTAAAGGTTTTCTTACATTCCTTACATTCATAAGGCCTCTCTCCACTGTGAGTTCGTATATGTACAGTGAGGTGTGAAGCCTGCGTAAAGGCTTTCCCACATACTTTACATTCATAAGGCTTCTCTCCACTGTGAACTCGAATGTGTTCTTTGAGTTTTATGGCCCGTGTAAAGGTTTTTTTACATTCCTTACATTCATAAGGCCTGTTTGCACTGTGAGTTCGCCTATGTACAGTTAGGGATGAAGTCTCTGTAAAGGCTTTCCCACACAGATTACATTCATAAGGCTTTTCTCCACTGTGAACTCGCATGTGTGGTGTTAGGCCTGAGGCATGACTAAAGGCTTTGCCACACTCCTTGCATTCATAAGGTCTGTCTGTACCATGAATTCTTTTATGTGCAGTGAGGGCTGGGGCCCGAGCAAAGGTTTTCCCACATTCCTTACATTCATAAGGCTTTTCTGAACGATGTATTATTCTTATGTGTAATGAGAGGGAATAGGCACAAGTAAAGGATTTCCCACATTCCTTACATTCATAAGGCTTCTCTCCACTATGAGTTCTCATATGTGAAGTGAGGGGTGAGGCCTGGGTAAAGGCTTTCCCACATATCTTACATTCATAAGGCTTTTCTCCACTGTGAGTTCGCATATGAGTAGTGAGGCCTGAGGGTTGACTAAAGGCTTTCTTACATTCCTTACATACATAAGGCCTCTCTCCACTATGAGTTCGCATATGTGTAGTGAGCGATGATGGCTGACTAAAGGTTTTCTTACACTCCTTACATTCATAAGGCCTTTCTCCACTGTGAGTTCGCTTGTGTACAGTGAGACTTGAGGCCAGTGTAAAGGCTTTCCCACATTCCTTACATTCATAAGGCTTTTCGGAACTATGTGTTCTTCTTATGTGTAACAAGAGGGAATAGGGCCGGCTAAAGGATTTCCAACATTCCTTACACTCATAGGGCCTCTCTCCAGTGTGTGTTCTTATATGTTCAATAAGAATTGAGGAACGTGTAAAGGCTTTGCCACATTCCTTACATTCATAAGGCCTCTCACTACTGTGAGTCCTCCTATGTTTACTTAGGCTTGAGCTATGACTAAATGCTTTTCCACACTGCTTACATTCATAAGGCTTTTCTGAACTATGTGTTCTTCTTAGGTGTAATGAGAGGTAATAGGCCCTGCTAAAGGATTTCCAACATTCCTTACACTCATAGGGCCTCCCTCCAGTGTGTGTTGTTATGTGCTCAGTAAGACATGAGGAACTTCTAAAGGCTTTCCCACATTCCTTACATTCATAAGGCCTCTTTCCACTGTGAATTCTTTTATGTCTATAGAGGCTTGACGGATGACTAAATGCTTTCCCACATTCCTTACATTCACAGGGGCTCTCTCCACTATGAATTCTTTTATGTATAAAAAGGTTTGCAGGCTGACTAAATGCTTTCCCACATTCTTTACACTGATAGGGCCTATCTCCACTGTGAATTTGTCTATGTATAGAGAGGTGTGATGACTGACTAAATGCTTTCCCACATTCCTTACATTCATAGGGCCTCTCTCCACTGTGAATTCTTTTATGTCTACAGAGGTTTGAGGATCGATTAAATGCTTTCCCACATTCCTTACATTCGTAATGCTTAAATGTCTTTTGAAATTTTGTATGAAACATCAGAGATGATGGATGACTACTGATTTTACAACATTCTTCACATTCACGTTTATGACCTCTGACATGTGTACAAAAAGATGAGAAACGACAGAAATATTTCCCACATTTGCTACATTCATAGCATTTCTCACCAGTGGATGTTGTCACAGAAATCTTAAGAGTTGACATGAAAAATTCCTTCCTGTTTACATTACATTTGTCAAGCTTTCTTCCCTTAAGAGTTCTCACAGGTGTGGTTCTGCGAGAGGGATGACTGTAGGCTTCTCCACAATCCATACACTGACAAGTATTGCCTGTGGTGTATGAGCTGGTGTGACGCTCAGGTGATGACTCATCCATTAAAGCCGTTCCCCAAACACAGGATTGAAAAGGCTTGACCTCTGGAGGGTTTCTCTGTACCACAGCAAGATCTGGAATGCAGCTGAAGGTTTTCCCGCACTGACTGTCTTCATTACTTTCATACAGGGTCTTTACATTATGACTTCTGCTAAAGATAAGACACATGCTGTTGGAAACAAATTTATTCTCATTCCTTCATTACCAAACACAGCAAACATGCATGGTTTTCACCCTTATTTATCTCATATTTCATAAGTTAATTTATCTATCAGAAATGTAACTATGTATCAATATCTTTCTGAAATAGAAGGCTTGCCATTAATTGCATCAAAGTAAAGTATGCTTAAAATATTTGGTATCTGTCTTACATTAATGAAAATGTAAACATTTTCTGAACACATAATTCATAACTAGTTTCAGGCACATAAATACATACATGTATACATGAATACAGACACATCAATACATGTAAGGGTGTTCAAGTGGTTTGAGACAGTTCGGGAATTGCAATCTAAACAAGAGCAGTCTACCTGATGCAGAACAATCAAATCAAAATTCTATCTCATGATCTCCAGCATCAATTCTATCACCAGGGCCACATTTTTGGATTACCGATGATTCTTGTTTTGAACTTGCACATTGCAATCACGAATAATCATCAATACATCTTGATCGCATGTTTGGTCAAGTTCAGACTACAGAAATCTTTAATTTCTCCAACTTTGGCTTTAGTTATTGGTGTGAAAATTTGAATAGTAGTATTAAATGGTCTTCCATGTAGATGTATGAGTATTATCCAATTACTGACAGCATTGTACTTCAGGAGAGATCTTGAAATATTTTTTATGATGATGAATGAGATTCCATTCTTCTTCATTCCTCCCACCATGGAAGATGATATGATTGCCTGATTCAAAATGGCCAATACCAGTCCATTTCAGCTCATGAATGCCTAGGATATAAATCTTCTTGCACTCCAACTCATTTTCGACAACTTCCTATTTTTCTAAATTCATGTGTTGTACATACTGCATTCTGATTATTAATGAATGTCTGCAGCTGTTTCTTCCCATTTTAAGTCATGCCCCATCAACAAATGAAGGTCCTGAAAGCTTCCCTCCACTGACATCATGAAGGTCAACTCTACTTGGTTCAGAGCCTAAGCATCTGACTACTAACAAGAAGGGTGGCAGTTCAACCCACCAGCTCCTCCATAGAAGGAAGATGAGGCAATATACTGCCATAAAGATTTACTGCCTCGGAAACGCAATGGGGTTTACTATGGCATGGAAATGACTCGATAACAGTGAGTTTGGATTATTTGGTTTCTACTTGGAGGAGGCAGTACTTTCCCGGTTGTATTTGGAGTGTCTTCTGACACGAGCGGTTCATCCTTCTACAGGTAATATTTCTGGGCCATTTGTTAAGTTTTCCAGTAATATAACAGACAGTGTTTCACTGTTACTCATAAGATTATCACTGGACAATTCTTCTAGCAATGGATATCCTTTTCTTTCTTCCCAGTCTGCAAACTCCACTGAAACTTGTCCTCCACAGGTGACCTTGCTTTTATTTGTAATACTAGTGGTTTGGCCTCCAGCCTCAAAACACACAAGCCACCACAGTATGACAAACTGACAGAGAAGTGATTCTTCCCTACTGTGGTTAAAATACAACTGGCACCAGATTTGGTTGCTATGCAACACATACACTGCCCTCATTTAGACCTCTAATGACCATACTGTTACGAACTGGTTCAAAGTCCAGTTATACACATATAAATACTCATGCGTATCTTAAATGTCATAAC
>NW_006922118.1:1026560-1027790 GCF_000298275.1 Orycteropus afer afer
GTCACTAACGACATTCACTTCCTCATGGATTGTGTTCTGTCTCACTGACTTACAACACACTGAAATGATCTCCTCACAGTTTGGCTGACACCAAGTGGAGTCTTATTTCTTCTCTATCTTTATTGTCCAGACCAGTGAGAAAATACAGCACTCAGACAAATGCTCTCATTCAGATCAGCACTACCTTAGGAACAAACAATTATACCTCCTTCCATAAGACCCACCAGAACCCTCAACAAAAAATAAAGCACAGGATATGGGCAGGATGGGATATAAAAAACTGGGAAACACTGCACAATTGCAGTTCTGCCTACTGCCCCTAACAGCCATGGGAGGACTGAAGACCTGCACAATCAAACCAGCAAGTAAAATCTTTCTGAAGAGAATTAAAAATGTTGCAGCATATATTGACGGTGGACTGCCAGAAATTCAAACCAGATTCAGAAGACAGTGTGGAAGAAGAAATATCATTGTGATATCACAGGGATCTTGGCTGAAAGCAAAGAATACCAGAAAGATGTTTACTTGTGTTTTATTGGCTATGCAAAAGGATTTGACTGTGTGCACCAAAACAAATTATGGATAACATTGAGAAGAATGGGAATTCCAGAACACTTCATTGTGTTCATGAGGAACCTGTACATAGGCCAGGAGCCTGTTGTTCGAACAGATCAAGGGGATACTGCATGGTTTAAAAATAAAGAAGGGAGTGCATCAGTGTTGTATCCTTTCACCATACTTATTCAACTTGTATGCTGAGCAAATAATCCGAGAAGCTGGACTATATGAAGAACAATGTGGCATGAAGATTGGAGGAAGAATCATTAACAAAGTGTGATATACTGACGACACAACTTTGTTTGCTGAAAGTGAGGATGACTTGAAGCACATTTTAAGAAAGATTAAAGATTACACCTCAACATAAAGAAAATGAAAATCTTACAACTGGAGGAATAAGCAGCATCAAGATAAATGGAGGAAAGATTGAAATTGTGAAAGATATCATATTACTTGGTTCCCCACTCAACACCAATGGAAGCAGCAGACCAGAAATCAGACAACATATTGCAATGTGTGAATCTGCTGCACCTCTTAAAAGACTTCTTTAAAGTGTTAAAAAGGAAAAACGTCTCTTTGAAAACTAAGGTGCACTTAACCCAAGCTATGGTAATTTCAATAGCATCACATTTAATTTTATAGATTAAATAATTCTCCATGTAGAACACAAAA
>NW_006922118.1:1052316-1054896 GCF_000298275.1 Orycteropus afer afer
AAACAGTCACCAGGAACATCCAAGTCTATGCATCCACTTTATTCTGGGCAGTGTTTCTACAATGGCTACAATACTGAACAGGTTAGGGTTCTGGTAGGACTGATGCATTGTAACAGGAGTCTGCAAAAACCTTCTGTAGATGCAAGTAAGCTTTAGAGTAACCATAACATTGGTTGAAACAGGTATTCCTCTGTGGTTCAGAAGTTTCTATCCATGAAATTGAAAAACTCTCAGTAGAAACACAACACATGGTCTAGAAAATTTCTTCCATTGCAAACTGTAAATCCAAGAATTTCAATACATGCATTTCATAGACTGAGCTTCTCTAGCAAAAGAGAACACTTTAATTTGAGATTCTAATTCCAGGCCATGGAAAACAATCAAAAGTACAGAGATTAAATAGCAGCTCAAGGCATAGTGGGAGGACAAGGACTCATATTGGGAAGAAGTCTGGTGGTTCAAACCCACCATCCACTTCTCGGAAGGAAGGTTGGGCAATCTACTTCCGTAGTGATACCACCTCGGAAACCCAAGGAGGGGTTGCTATGAGTCGGGTCCGACTCGATGGCACATAATAACACACAGCTGAAAGCCTCAAGGCAAAAGCATTTCCCACCAGGGGGATAAAAAATCAGTGTGAAGACCCCAAAGAGGACCTACCTGGAATCACTGTGCCTGACTTCATACTTTGATGATGTCAAGAGAACAGCAGCCAGGACCCCATAAACTCTCAGGGCTCCAACTATGGACTCCTGTCCCCTTTTCTAACCCTTAAAACAGTGTGAGAGTGAGAGGTGTGCGTTTAGGGGGGAAAAAAAAAAAGCAAAATGCTCCAGTGTCTGAGAGCAGTTAAGAAAACATGTCACTGACGTGGGACAATGATGAATCTGGACGGTCATCACCCTCCACAGCCAGAGCTGCTCCGCCTTCAGGTTCTGGTCAGTGAAGAGATTCTGTCATTCAACATGCAGCACCAAGGCCCCATGGCTCCAGCTCTGCCACCTTAGGAAAGTGACCCCAGGTATCCAAATACTAAAAACATGCTTCTACAGAAATAAAACTCCCACTAAGAATAGAGCACAAGGTCAGAAAACCTCAACAGGTTCAATCCTAGGGCAGGCTCTGCCACCCTTCATTGAGTAACCAGTCCTGCTCTATACAGCTAGTCCCCCCACTATTCATGTCCAGCCTCACACACTTGTGGTAAGAAAAAGCCAATTCTCTCTGGAACTCACCATTTCCTGGCTGCACCTTCTGGAGGTCTAGAGGAACATCATCACTAAGTGCAAGAAGTCACTTCAGGAAGAAGGATGGGAGTGGAAGCAGAGCACTGGGCGGTTCAGGGACAGATGAATAACGACTGAGCCACACAATACTCAGCGCAGTTGAAATCCTTTCTTGGGATTGACGGATGTCTCAGATGGTCACCCTAGGTCCCCAGCTGCCTGGAATGGACTGGCTTTCACTACACCAAACTGGAGATCTGAAATGGAAGAAGGAAGGGTTAGGAGACAGTGCTGTGTAAGCAGGGAAGGGGGTGTGTGGCATGTTTTTGGCTTCCTGCCAGGCCCAAGGCCATGTGCCACCTGAGGGCATGTGCAGTAAAGGAACAGGCTCCAGCCTCCAGAGCCCATGCCTGCATTCTCCATGCAGATACCCGGGTCTCTTCTTCCTACACCACCTCCAGGGATGGAGAAATTGACCAGACCCGGCCACCCTGAGAAACTTGACCCTGATTTCCTTCAGGGACACAGGAGTCCAACGTGGAAGCTGCGTTTTCATCTATGTAACATGTCAGTTAAACATTCTCACACACGCTGACAGTAGATATGAACTTGGGTAAATTTTCAGGAAGAGCATAGTTTTTAAGTTTTGACAATGAACTCAACATAGTTCATTCATTTTTTTTTAAATTTTTATTGTGATTTGGGTCAAAGTTTACAGAGCAAATTCACTTTCCATACAGCAGCTCACATACAGCTTGTCTCATGACATTGATTGCAATTTCCCACAATGCAACAGAGCCCCCCCACTTCCTCCTCATAGTTACCTCTTCCCTGTGTCCTTCCCTCCGTGCACTCCTACCCCCTAATTGTCTCCCTGTGCATATACAGCCCTTCTATTCGCCCATGATCGATCTCTCCAAGGACTGTATCTACCTAAGTTCATTCATTTTTGGTCATTTGCGGCTAAAACCCTGAAATCGTGCATATAATATCTTTAAAATTTCATTTAAACCATTGTAATATGTGATTAGTATTTTTCCTGTTGCTTTTTCAATTACCCTTCATTTCTTCCCTTTGAATTTTGGGTTTTTTTCCTCTTTCATTTTCCAACCATGACACTAACAGTTCCTAAGATTTTAAGAAATCTGGGAGAATTCCTGATCACCTTTTCTTTCAACCTTGTAATAAACTGATCAACAAATATATCAGAAAATTTTGCATTTGTTCTGAGGTGCCATTTCCCACCTCTATTCCCATTCCTTGCTAAAAGAACTAACAGATCTGTCCTGGAGGAAGTGCAGCCAGAATGCTCCTTGGAAGCAAGAATGGCCAGACTTCGTCTCACCTATTTTGG
>NW_006922118.1:1055026-1066033 GCF_000298275.1 Orycteropus afer afer
ATACGGTGGCTGCGATGATGGGCTCAAGTATAGCAGGGATTGTGGGGCTGGCGCGGGATCGGGCAGTGTTTCGTTCTGCTGTGCATGGGGTCGCTATGGGTCGGAAACGACTCGACGGCACTTAACAACAACAACAACATTCCCATTCCTTTCCACACTGCCTCCTTGCAAGCTGAATCCTAGTCCAGGGTTCCTCACTGTCTGCTTTAACTCATCACAAGGTCTTGTCTGATGTCATTCAATCATGCTTGTCATTTCCAAATTCTCTTTCCAGCCCTCAATCTCTCACTCATTACCGTGGAGTTGGATCCAACTCACAGTGACCCCTTTTTGGGTTTCTGAGGTGGTAACACAAGGGAAGTAGATTGCCCAACCTTCCTTCCAAAGACTGGCTGGTGGGTTTGAACAGCCAGCGTTCTTGTTAGCAATCAAATGCCTTAGACACTATACCACCAGAGCTTTCCAGGACAAGAAGTGCTTAATGGTGGTCAGTGGCTCTGCACTGATCTCACCAAGCCCAGAGTGGTCAGCATGGTTCTAAGTCATCTGCTGTCACTGACTCCTGCAAGCTGCCTCACAAAGACCCTCCAACCACACTTGGTTTCCTCTGCTTCAGTCATCTCTGACTTTCATCAAGGGATAGAGGATGCTGGTTTCTCTGCTGCCTGGAGGATTTACAGAGTTTTCCAAATGATATTCTCTTATCACCCCCACCCATACCACCTGCTATCACACTACGTTGTTGTTGTTGTTATGCGCCCTCGAGTCACCCCAATTCACAGCTACCCCTCCTTGGCTTTCGGAGGCAATATCACTAAGGAAGTAGATTGCCCAACCTTCCTTCCGAGGAGTGGCTGGTGGGTTTGAACCGCCAGCCTTCTGGTTAGCAGTCGAGTGCCTTGGGCACTACGCTACCATACAAGTAACTAAAATTTCCTGAATCTTCACTTAAATATTCTGACTAGTTTCATTACACAGACCTCCCATTTTGCCCTCACTACTCTTATTCGCTGCTCTGACAACGGTAATATGGACGGTTTGTGCTCCAGGAAGCCTTCCACCTTTTCAGAACTGTGCTTCTTTGGTGGCACAGGCTGTGGTGCAATCCTCAGCGGTCACTGGAGCACAGACACACACACTGGGGGAGTGCGCTCCACACACCCCTTCTCGCCTGGAGTAACATCGTTCAGCAGCTTCCCATTTCATGGAAGACCAACTCGGACTGACCGAACGGTTCCTCCCACAATCTTGATGAAAATGTCTGCCCTCCAGCCATACACGCCTCGAAACAGGACTGCTAGCAAGTGTTTTCTCCCTCAAATTGGAATAAACTAGAGCCTAAAAGTACGCAGTAGTTCCAGCTCAAGTCTCTTAATTCGTCATCTTTCCTAAATATCTATAATCATTAAAGGAGGGGCGAGGAATTCCTCACTATAATCTCCATTTGTGAATGACCAGCAACACTCACCGCAAGTCGTCCCTGATGACTCACGGGAAACAAAGAGGAGCGGTTTCAGGCAGGAAATTATGGTCGAGAATTCGCCCCCTGAGGGAAGAACAGACCGGACCCTGAGTTCACACATGGGCCCTTGCTAGACCCCGGTCCACCGACACCCGAGTGGGCCCCGCCATGTTATGTGTTCCCGCCCGGAGGGACGCAGGTCCGCCCCTACTGCTCCGCCACTAGGAAGCGGCTGCGGCCTCCGGGGCAGGATCGCTGGGGAAGCTGAGGCGGCGGTGGGGCTGAGGCGACAGGAGGGCCCGAGGCTACGAGAGACCGAGAGTGCGCGGGAGAGTAGGGGAAGTGCCTCCACCCGGGGCGGAGCCAGCGGGAGAACGGCAGCGAGCAGGACGCCGGGCGTCTGAGGAGAAAGCAGCCTGTTACTGGAGCTGAAGCGGGAACAACCAGGCTGCCGGCCAATCCAAAGAGGCACGATTCCACTTCCGGTTTCTAGGAGCTGGATGCTCAAAAGGATAGCTCCGTGGGGGAACCCAAACGGCTCTAACTGGTGACCGTGAGATTCCGTAGCTCCGTGTTGTGTGTGGATCAACTCATGGCTGCCTTTCTTTCCGCTTGAGGAAAAAAGCCTAGAGTTACTTTAATCCGGTTGTGAACTGAAACACGGGTTTCTGTAATCATAGATGCCCTGCGCAATGCAGAGCTGCCCAGACACCGGGACACGGAGTTGTTTCAGAGAAGCGGTTTATTAGCACTCCCCGGGGAGGTTAGTGCCCTAGCATCAAGGCCAGAGAAGTCGCACCCCGGGGACAGGGGGATAAATTCTTATAGAGACAGAGAGGACTTAACTGGGGACACTAAGGAAATGGCAGGGTCCAATTAGCTGTTAGCATGGGTTTGCACTTAATTAGCATGAGGGGGCTTCACAGGAGGAAGTTTGTCATTGCATGGGACTTTCCAGCCTGGGCGGGTTCTGTCACTTTGGTTGTCTTATCAGGCTGTCTCATCAGGGCCTGACACCCGGAGGAAGCTGCCAACTGACATATTGGGGATTGGGTTTGCTTTGTCCCAACACCCTGGAGGAACCGAAAAACTTGTTATGTGCCATCCTCTCCATCTCATAGCGACCACTCCTTGGGATTCCCAGGTGGTCTCTCTCTGGAACTAGATTACCCAACCTTCCTTCCTAAGAGTGGCTGGTAGATTTGAACCATTAGCCTTCTGCGTAGCAGTCAAATGCCTTAGGCACTACACCACCAGACCTCCCAAAAAAACTTATATTTAAGTATTTGGTGGCTTGAAATTATTTTACAATGTTCTTTAATCATTTCTATACTGCTCATGATAATTTCCAGAGTTTACAATTGTTGAAATTTCCTTTCATGGATTGTTCTCTTCATATTGTAAGGTCAAGATAAGGAAGAGAAGGGACACAGAAGGTAGAGCAAGGAAAGCTTTATTCCACGCTGCGGAGCAAGGTTCAAGGTCCCTGAGAGGGGCAAGAAATGTTGCACTGCCCAGGTGAAAGAAAGGGTTTTTTAATAGTGATTTTCTTCCTGTTCCTCAGTGGACCGGATTGAGAGCAGGGTATGTGTTACAGGAACCAATAAGGTTAAAGCACCCTATTAGCATGGAGGGAGGGAGCAGAGTTGAAGTACTTTATTAATATAATGGGCAGGCAATCATTGGGGGCTTTCGTGAGTAAGAGTCAGGTGCTGGGGTCTTTCATAAGCAAGGGTTACATGCTGGGGTTTGGTATGGGCTCTGGTCAGGCGTTTCCTTGCTTGACCAGTTCTAATAATTCCTTCTGGCTTAATCATTCACCCACCTGGCCAGCCTTGTTTTTGCCTAACACATATCAGGAATCTTTCCTTATGACCTGGGCACAGACTCCAAACCCAGTGTGATCTTTCCAAATGCACTGCCTCCAGAGAGAGGACTTGTCCAGAATGAGAGACAGGAAAACACTAATCATTTTGACAACTGGTATGTAGATGGTGAAATTTTGAAAATGGCCCATATTGACACTCTACTTTTTCCTCACACATATATGCACATATAAAAGTGCATAACATGTTCTCATATTAAGTGTATAAAACAATTAAGATCTGGATAGACTCTTAAAAAAGAGCTCTGGTGGCTCTGTCATTAAGGAATTCGGCTGATAACCCAAAGCTCCCAGGTTCGAACTCACCAGCTAATCTTTTACTGGGAGTTGGCTCAGATGCTCTGCATGAGAGACAAGTTACGATGCCAACATATGTACTTCTGGGGCCTCTCCTCCCAATTTTTAGTAATTATGAAAACAACTGCCATAAACACTTCTGTGCAGCTTTTTATATGAACATATATTTTCACCCACATGGGTGAAATACTTAGGAGCACTGTTGCTGGGTCAGAATGGTAGGCCTAAGCGACATCACGATAAATGGAGAAGACATGGAAGTTGTCAAAGATTATTACTTGTGTCCACAATCAACACCAATGGAAGCAACAGTGCAAAAATGAGACGATGTACTGCATTGAGAAAATCTGCTGCAAAAGACCTCTTTAAAGTTCCGAAGAGCGAAGATATCTCCTTGAAGACTAAGGTGTACCTGACACAAGCCATGGTATTATGAGTTCCCTCATATTCATGTGAAAGCTTGACAATGAATAAGGAAGACCAAAGAGTTGATGCTTTTGAGTTGTGGTGTTGCTGAAGAATACTGAAAATACCATGGACTGCCAGAAGAATGAACAAACCGGTCCTGGAGGAAGTGCAGCCAGAATGCTCCTAGGAAGCAAGAATGGCTAGACTTTGTCTCACCTACTTTGGTCGTGTTGTCACATGGGACCATTCCCTGGAGAAGCATATCATGCTTGGTAAAGTGGAGGGTCAGTGACAAAGGGGACGCCACTCAACAAGATGAACCGATACAGTGGCTGCAATGATGGGTCCAGTCTAGCCCATCATCACCCATACCAAAGTGTATTGTGAGGCTGGCACCATGTTGGTGATAGTATGGGGAAACATAAACACTTGTTTATAGTTCACATCATGGAGTTCTGACGGTATAGTCATTAAGGATTTGGCTGTTAACCAAAAGGTCAGTGCTTCAAACCCAATAGTTTGCTTTGCAGTACAAAGATGAGCTGGTTGGTTTCTACAAAGACATATGGCCATGGAAAACCTATAGGGCAGTGCCACTCTGTAGTAAATAGTCGCTATGAGTTGGAATCAACTTGGTGGCAGTAGGTTTCTTCTTTTACAGGTCACCTCATGGCATGTCTGATGGCAATGATTTACGGTCCTGGGTGGAGAAAATATCCCTCACATGCTGTCACAGGTCATGCTCCTTTTGAGTCTGGTGGAGCCCAAATGTCAGGCTGAGAACTTCATGTTTGGGTGGCCTTATTACCAGGAGAACTTAACCAAGATGATAAGGTGCTTTGGTATTATTTCTGGCACTGGAGGAAAGTTCAGAGAAGGGCCTTGCCCTGGAGGCCAGTACCCAGCAAACTCTACAAGTTGCACACTCTGGGTTCCCAAGGTTTGAAGGTGTTTCGTCTGCTGGGGGGGCAGCCATGCAGACGTTAAATTAGAGAGTCTGCACTGAACCCTATGCTTATAGGTCCTGCTTCAACCCCCGGGTTTCAGAATGATGATGCAGCGTTTTTTTCCTTCTGTGTTAAATTAGTTTAAGAAAAGAAAAAAAAAAAAAAAAACAACCTCAGGAAATACATACATTCGGTTAGATGGGGCCTGAATGGACATTACTAGACATTTTACAAAATGTGTGTATATATATATATATATATATATTTTAAAATCATGGTATGCATTTTCTTTTCAAAATATAAAAGACAGTTGTTGTTATTATGTGCCGTCAAGTCGGACCCGACTCATAGCAACCCCTCCTTGGGTTTCCGAGGCAGTATCACTACGAAAGTAGACTGCCCAACCTTCCTTCCGAGGAGTGACTGGTGGGTTTGATACAAGGAATAATAACAACAACAATATTGAAGTTCACGATTCAGTTCTCCCATACAACAGAAGTTTAGTTTTTTTCTCGTAAATAGATATATATCACACAACATTTCCCAGTATAATGTTTTTTGCATAGACAATTAAGATCTGTTACATTGATCAGAGTTTTGCTGGCACCTTAAAGCATTTGGCTGCTAACCAAAAGGTGAGTGCTTTGAACCCCCAAGCTACTATGAAGGGAGAAAGAGGAGGCAGTCAGCTTCGGTAAGCTGACACCTTGTAAACTCTCTGAGGCAGTTCTACTCAGTTCTTGGGGCTGCTATGAGTAAAAATCGACTCCATGTCATTGAGTTTGGTCTGGCTTTACTTCCATCGAGATTGACAGCCTGGGAAACTCTCTGGGCTACTTCTACTCTGTCCTTTAGAGAACACTGTGAGTCAGAATCCACAGGATGGCAGTGGATTTGGTTTTTGGTTTTATTAGTCATAATGTGCAAATATAATCAGTATCTCTTGTGAATTCTCCATCACCATAAAGAGAAGAAACTCAGTGACTACCATGGGTCTGAGTTAATTCAAAAGAATTTCTTTTTTTAAATTGGGATGATGGGTGTAGAAGAAGGTCAGGATGATGGAGGCTCTGCTAGTCACCAGAGTACTTGGCAGGCACACTGGGCAGAGCCTGAGTGCACTAACTGTCCTATACCTTTTATCATTTCAGGTGCACTCACAGAAGGGAAGCTGTACAGGGTCCTTCTGTTCACTTTGCAGTGTCCTGTGTGATCTGCTCCTTGTATCTGAATCTGTTAAGTCAGGGGTCAACACACACCACAGCCCAAGGCACCATGTGCCCCACAGCTGCTTCTGCAAACATCTTATCCTTGGAAAACGGACACAAACATTCATGGACTATTGTCTATAGCTGCTTTCAAGCTACAATGGCAGAGTTAAATTTTGCATATCTAGCCTGCAAAGCCTAAAACATTTACAGTGTTTGCTAAGCCCTGCTCTGAGTCCCTGTCTGGAAAGGATCCTACTTCCAATGTTGTTGTTGTTGTCAGGTGCCATCGAGTTGGACCCGACTCATAGCGACCCCTCCTTGGGTTTCCAAGGCAGTATCACTACGGAAGTAGATTGCCCCATCTTCCTTCCGAGGAGTGGCTGGTGGGTTTGAACCATTAGCCTTCTGGTTAGCAGTCAAGTGCCTTAGCCACTATGCTACCAGAGCTCCCAATATGGTGGTGTTGTTATGTGCCGTCAAGTCAGACCCAACTTCTAGCGATCCCGCCTTGGGTTTCCGAGGCAGTATCACTATGGAAATAGATTGCCCAACCTTCCGAGGAGCGGCTGGTGGGTTTGAACTGCCTTCTAACCAGAAGCCAAGTGCCTTAGGCACTTGCTACCAGAGCCCTGCAAAGCCTAAAATATTTACAATGTTTGCTGAACCCTGCTCTGGAAAGGATCCTATTTCCCATGTAGACTTTCTCATTAGGAAGGAATTCCCTGTGTGTGTAGTTGAACGTGAAAACACTTGGTTGCAAATGAGCCTTTCTGCCCCTCCCCCTTTCATTTATTTTGGAATCTTCCGGCAAGGTGATAACCACAAGTCAGGACGAGGGGCAAGATGGCAGCACAGACAGGAGCACCATCATGATTCTCCACAACAATGAAAAAGAAGACAAGCACCAAGTTTGGAGACCAGGGATCTTGTACATCTGGACAGCAAGGGAAGGACTGGAGAGACAGGCCGAGCCCCAACTGTGGGGAGAGTGGAAGCAGGACTGCAGGGAAGAGGGACTCACAGACCAGGCACACAACTCACCACTCAGGTCAACTGGCCCATCTGGAGATGGTTCCGAGTGGTAGCATCTTTCTTCAGAATTTTCAAATAGCCCAGCGCTAGAGCCAAACAGAAGGCCCATACTGACACAGGCCTGGAGGGCGTGACAAGGTGCACAACGAGTGTACACGGAAAAAGAGATGTGAGGGCAAGGCAGGAGAGCAGCCCAGGCCTGCTTCTCGGGAACCCTAGGAAAACATAGCAAGAAGACAGTGGAAGGGAGTGGCCTGGAGAACCCACTGGGAGACGGCTAGAAGGATGCAGTGTGCAGAGTGGGGGGGGCATACAGGACAGGCTCAAAGTGCAGGTGTGGGCAGTGGTGGGTGAGTGACAGGAATAGGACCAGGATCAATGAGCACCCACAGGACAGCCCATCACTGGAAAAAACCCTTCTGCCCCGTGACTGCCAACTGAGACATGGAAGAACATCTGCTGGGTTTGAACTGCTGATCTTTTGTTGAACAGCTCAACACTTAACCACTAGGCCACCAGGGCTCCCAGGAGCAATAAGCATACCTAATGCCCCTATCTTTGTTCATAAATATCATTCTCTATGAAAGGAACCAGAGTTTCATGGAAAGAACTCTATTACAGAACTCAGAAAGGAAAAGGACAAGAGGAACTTATGTTAAGGAGCTCGTAGCAGCCAAATATGGAACAGTGTGTGCAAGAAAAGAAAAGAAAAGAAAGATGTAATGTGGATTAGACTATACGGACAGAGCCTGGTTAACAAATGTCCAATTTACCTAAAACCTGTAGTTACAAAACAACTCCCACTAAGCTCGTCTCACATTGAGGCCACCTCCTGCAGGAATTCAGGCCCCACATCCTTACACACTGGTAACACACCCTCTACATACCATTCATTCTCATTGGTGGAGACAGGCACAGGCCAGCACCCCCAGGATGTTACACATGAACTGGGCAGGGTGGGTTTCATTTTCTGAAATTCCCTTTCTTACACAACTGCTCAATCCCCTATGGTCGGTTTGCATGGGCAAGGCCTATGTGGTGCGTCTCCAGGCCTCTTCAAGTTAGGGATGAGGAGAGATGTACTAACAGAGATTCTAATGAACTTGTTCAGGTTCACAATGACAAATGGATACTAGTTTGTGAGGAGCATCAAAACAATGTAAGTGTCATGTACACTACCTCCGAATACTATAATCAACTTGGAAATTTTTTTTTTTTTTTATTGGCTTTTATTCATAGAAAGGCGCACTACACACTATATACTAAGACACATGTTTCACTGATATTACATATACACCATTTCAATTTATGAACAAATTAGTGTACAAGATCGTCTTAAAGGCAGACTTAGAACTCATTTGTTATCAAGAACTGAATAAGTAAATAAAGAGGAGAGAAGGGAAATCTATTTCTTGTCGAATTCCAATGACTTAGAAAAAATTATTGCAATAGAAAATATCATTTGGTAAAGGCCACTAGAGACCAAAAAACCCAAACTCACTGCCATTAAATTGATTCCAACTCATTGCAACCCCCACTGGGTTTCCAAGGCTGTTGATTTTAACTAAAGCAGACTGCCTCATCTTGAATCTGAGAAGCTGTTGGTGGGTTCTAACTACCGACCTTCCGGTTAGCAGCCAAATGCTTTGAGTACTACAGCACCAGAGGGCCTAGATGAAGACCAAAGTACTAATAATCGTAGGTAATAATTAGTAATGGGTGGAGAAATCAGTAAACTGAAGTACAAAGAGAATAATTACACAATCTCAAAATATCGCTCTATGAGAAACCAATCATAAAGTGTCAAATAGTCAATTTTACAATAGGAAAGTATGTAAAGACATGTTCAATTTAAAAAATGAGACAAAGTAAAACTCAAATGAAAGACTCAAGTATAGGAAAGCTTGTGAAGCTGGTGCAAGACCAGGAAGGGTATTGTTCTGTGTATATAGGGTTGCTGTGAGTTGGAGGTGACTTGAAAGCACCTAACAACAACAACAACAATTTACACAGCCTGATTCGAGCTAGCCAAAGACCTATAAGAAAGGCAAAATTTCACTTGGATTCAGTAAATAACAAACACTGATGAGGACAGTACAACAGTTAAAGTAAACCAGTCATTTCTTGCAAAAGCACAAAGTAGTATTAATGAGTTAATATTGCCTTCTTATTCACTTAGATGTTTGTTCTTTAAGTGGAGATTTTCAGAAATTTGCTGTTTGAAATTTTAACCGTCAGGAGGAAACTGCCCACTTTTGACACAGAGTAGTCTCTCCAATATGAGTTCTTATGTATAAAGCGTGAGGAACTACTCCGGGCTTTCCCACATCCCTACCTACCTATAACCTGCATCTACTGGGAGCTCTATGTAGTGAGGGTGAGGAAGAACTGAATGCTTTCTCACTAACAATAATAATGCCTGTGCCCACTGTGAGTATTCATATGTCCAGTGAGCTGTGATGAACCCTTCAAGGATTTCCCACAATCTTTATGTGCATAAGGCCTCTCTCCATTGTGAATTCCCATATGTGTGGTGAGGTACGAGGCCTTTGTAAAGCCTTTCCAACATTCCTGACATTCATAAGGCTTCTCTCCACTGTGAGTTCGCATATGTGTAGTGAGGTGTGAAGCCTGGGTAAAGGCCTTCCCACAACTCTTACATTCATAAAGCTTCTCTCCACTATGAGTTCGCTTATGTATAGTGAGGTATGAGGCCTTTGTAAAGGCTTTCCCACATTCCTTACATTCATAAGGCTTCTCTCCACTGTGAGTTCGTTTATGTGTACTGAGGGCTGAGCGCCGACTAAAGGTTTTCTTACATTCCTTACATTCATAAGGCCTGTCTCCACTGTGAGTTCGCTTATGTACAGTGAGGTTTGAGGCCTTTGTAAAGGCTTTCCCACATTCCTTACATTCATAAGGCTTCTCTACACTGTGAGTTCCCAAATGTGAAGTGAGGTGTGAGGCCTGTGTAAAAGCTTTCCCACATTCCTTACATACATAAGGCCTTTCTCCACTGTGAGTTCGCATATGTACAGTAAGGGATGAGGAACAACTAAAGGCTTTCCCACATTCCTTACATTCAAAAGGCCTCTCTCCACTATGCATTCGCATATGTACAGTGAGGTATGAGGCATGTGTAAAGGCTTTCCCACATTCCTTGCATTCATAAAGTCTGTCTGCACCATGAATTCTTTTATGTGCAGTGAGTACTGCAGCAAGAGTAAAGGCTTTTCCACATTCCTTACATTTATAAGGCTTTTCTGAACTATGTGTTCTTCTTATGTGTAATGAGAGGGAATAGGCCTGACTAAAGGATTTCCAACATTCCTTACATTCATAGGGCCTTTCTCCAGTATGTGTTGTTACATGCACAGTAAGACATGAGGAACGTTTAAAGGTTTTGCCACATTTCTTACATTCATAAGGCCTCTCACTTTTGTGAGTTTTTCTATGTTTACTTAGGCTTGAGGTATAACGAAATACTTTCCCACATTCCTTACATTCATAAGGCTTCTCTCCACTGTGAATTCTTTTATGTATAGAGAGTTTTGAGGACTGACTAAATGCTTTCCCACATTCCTTACATTCATAGTGCCTCTTTCCACTATGAATTTTTCTATGTACAGAGAGTTTTGAGGGCTGACTAAATGCTTTCCCACATTCCTTACATTCATAGGACCTCTCTCCACTGTGAATTCTTTTATGTTTATAGAGGGTTGATGGATGACTAAATGCTTCTCCACATTGCTTACATACATAAGG
>NW_006922118.1:1066214-1067078 GCF_000298275.1 Orycteropus afer afer
AGAGGGTTGAGGACCGACTAAATGCTTTTCCACATTCCTTACATTCATAACACCTATCTGTCTTCTGAAATTTTGTATGATACATCAGGGATGACGGATGCCTACTGATTTTAAAACATTCTTTATATTCATGTTTATGACCTCTCACATGTGTCCAAAAGGATGAGAAACTACAGAAATCTTTCCCACAATTGTTACATTCATAGCGTTTCTCACCAGTGGATGTTGTCACAGGAACCTTAAGGGTTGACACGGAAAAGTCCTTCATGCATATATTACATTTGTGGGACTTCTTTTCCTTAAGAGTTATCATAGGAGTGGTTTGGTGAGAGGGACAACGGCAGACTTCTCCACATTCCATACACTGACAGGTACTGCCAGTGGGGTGAGATCTGGAGTGACACTCAGGTGACAATTCATCCATGAAGACCATTCCCCACACACAGGATTTAAAAGGATAGACTTCTGGAGGATTTCTCTGTACCATAGGAAGATCTGGAACATGGGTTAAGGATTTCCCACACTGAATGTCTTCATTAGTTTCATAGAGGGTCACTTTATGACTTCTGTTAAAGACAGCAAACATGCACCTGGAGTAAATTTGTTCTCATTCCATAATTACCAAACATAGCAGAGACACATGGTTTTTGCCCTGATTCATCTCATGTTTCATAGGGGAATTTATCTAAAAGAAATATGACTATATCATGGTCAGTATTTTGGTAAAACAAAAAGCTGCCTGTCTAAGTAAAGTACTTTTGAAATATTTGATATCTGTGTTACATTTATGAAAATGCTGTAAAAATTTTCTGAACTCATAATTTATAATTCTCAAAGAAATCAAACTCACTGCCATCACTTTGA
>NW_006922118.1:1076033-1079911 GCF_000298275.1 Orycteropus afer afer
AATTTGGTATGATCCACACGATGAAATACTTTAGCATGGTCAAAAAAAAAACATAATTAAACATCTTTCTAGTATTCTTTGCTTTGAGCCAAGATCCATCTGACATCAGCTATGATATCCCTCATTCCATGTCCTCTTCTGAATCCAGCTTGCATTGCTGGAAGCTCTTTGTCAATATATTGCTACAACTATTTTTGAATTATCTTCAGTAAGATTTTACTTGCATGTGGTAATAATGATATTGTTCAATAGTTTCCACATTCTATGGGATCAACTTTCTTTGGAATGAGTACAAATATGGATCACTTCCAGGAAGTTGACCAGGTAGCTGTCTTCCAAATCTCTTGGCATAACTGAGTGAGTGCCTCCAGTATGGCATTTGTTTGCTGAAACATCTCAATGGGTATTCTGTCAATTCCTGGAGCCTTGTTCTTCGCCAATTCCTTCAGTGCAGCCTCAACTTCTACCTTCAATACCATTGGTTCTTGATCATGTACCACCTCTGGAAATGGATGAATATCGACCAATTCTCTTCGGTACAGTTACTCTGTGTATTCCTTCCATCTTCTTTTGATTTTTCCTGCATTATTCAAAATTTTGCCCATAGAATCTCTCAATATTGCAACTTGAGGTGTGAATATTTTCCTCAATTTTTTCAGAATGAGAAATGCTGAGCATGTTCTTCCTTTTTCGGTTTTCTAACTCTAGATCTTTACACATTTCCTTAAAATAACTGCCTTTGTCTTCTCAGGCTACTCTTTGAAATCTGTTCAGCTCTTTTATCTTATCATTCCTTCCATTTGCTTTAGCTACTCTCAGCTCAAGGGCAAGACATCCATTTTGGTCTTTTCTTCCTTGTCTTTTTAATGAACCCTGGATGATATTCTTGATGTCATCCCACAATTCCTCTGGTTTTCAGTCATTGGTATTCAATACAACAAATCTGTTCCTCTGATGGTCTCCAGATTCAGGAGGGATATTATCAAGGTCATATTTTGTCTCTTGTGGACTTATTTTCATTGTCTTCAACTTCAACATGAACTTGCACGTGAGCAGTTGATGGTCTGTTCCGCAGTCACCTCCTGGCCTTGTTCTGAATGAAGATACTGAAGATCTCCATCGCCTCTTGCCACAGATGTAGATCTGATTCCTATGTATTCCATCTGGCGAAGTCCATGAGTATAGCAGATGTTTATGTTGTTGAAAAAATTCTATCATGCAATCTCCAGTGATACTTCTATCATTAAGGCCGTAATTTCGAACTACTGGTAACTCTTCTTTGTTTCCAACTTTCGTATTCCAGTCACCAGTGATAATCATCAAATCCTCATTGCATGTTCGGTCAATTTCAGACTGCAGAAGTTGGTAGAAGTCTTCAATTTCCTCATCTTTGGCTTTGGTGGTTGGTTTATAGGTTTGAATAATAGTAGTATTAACTGTTCTTCCTTATAGGCGTATGGGTATTTCCCTATCACTGACAGCACTGTACTTCAGGGCAGATTGTTAAACAGACTATGACAATGAATGCCACACCATTCCTCTTCAATTCGTCATTCCTGGCATAGCAGATCATTTGGTTGTCTGATTCAAAATGGCCAAAACCAGTCCATTTCAGTTCACTAATGCCTAGGATATCAATCTTTACGCGTTCCATTTCATTTTTGACAACTTCCAATTTTCCTAGATTAATACTTTGTACATTCCATGTTCTAATTATTAATGTACGTTTGCATCTGTTTCTATTCATTTTGAGTCGTTCCACGTTCAGCTAATGGAGGGCCCGAAAGCTATATTCATCCATATCATTAAGGTAGTCTCTACTCTAAGCAGTCAGCTCTTCCCCAGTCGTATTTTGAGTGTGTTCCAACCTGATGAACTCATCTTCTGGCACTGTATCAGACAGTATTTCTGGGCTATTCATAAAGCTCTCCAGTAATATTTCACACAGAGGGAGCTCTGCTGGAGTAGTACCTAAGGAATCTGACTGCTAACCAGAAGGCTGGAAGTTCAAATCCACCAACCACTCCTTGGAAGGAAGGATGGGCAATCTACTTCCATAGAGATACTTCCTCAGAAACCCCAGGAGGGGTTGCTATGAGGTGGATCCGACTCAACAGCAGTGAATTTTTTTTTTTAAATATTAGACAGTGTTTCACTGCTATCCATAAGGTTTTCATTGGCCAACTGTTTGAGAAGGGGATGACCTCTTCCTTCTTCTGAGTCCGCTTAGCCTAGAAGCTCTACTGAAATCTCTCCACCATAGGTAACCCTATTGGCATCTTGCAACACCAGTGGCATAGCCTCCAGCGTCACAGCAACACCTAAGCTGCCATAGGGCAACAAACTGACAGACAAGTCCACCTCCCTTAGTTGTTCCTATCCACTCTGCACCTGCCTCTCTGGGGTCCAGCCTTAAATAAAACCAGGCCCTAAGCCCAGCCAAGTAGCCGTGAAACGCATGTCCACCTCCTCTGGGGCCTGGCCTTAAAATAAAGCTGGCCCTGAAGCCCAGACAAGCACTTGTCAAGTTGTCCATAACGCACTGCCGTGGTGTCAGATCCAACTCATAGCAACCCCTCCTTGGGTTTCCCAGGTGGTATCACTACGGAAGTAGTTTGCTCAACCTTCCTTCCGAGAAGCAACTAGTGGGTTTGAACTGCCAGCCTTCTGGTTACAGTCAAATGCCTTAGGCACTATGCCACCAGAGGTCCAAAAGTTGTCCATAGAATTCTTCAATATTGCAATTCGAGGCTTGAATTATTTCATATCTTTCTTCTGGTGGCATAGTGCCTAAGGCATTTGACTGCTAACCAGAAAGCTGGTGGTTCAAACCCACCTGCCACTCCTCAGAAGGAAGGCTGGGCAATCTACTCCCACAGTGATATCTCCTTGGAAACCCAAGGAGGGGTAGTTATGAGTTGGATCCAGCTCAACGGCAGCGTGAATGTTTTGGTTTTGGTTTCAGCTTCAGAAATTCTGAACATGTTCTTCCCTTTTGGTTTTCTAATGACAGATCTTTGCACATTTCATTATACTAACTGACTTCGTCTTCTTGACCTACTCTTTCAAAATCTTCTGTTCCGCTCTTGTATTTTGTCATTTCTTCTATTTGCTTTAGCTACTCTCCATTCAAGAGCAAGTTTCAGGGTCTCTTCTGACATCCATTTTGGTCTTTTGTTCTTTTCCTGTTTTTTTAACGACCTTTTACTTTCTGCATGGATGATGTTCTTGATGTCATCTCTTATTTAGTCTGCTTCTTAATATTATCCCACACCTCAATAGGTTGTCTTTCAGTCACTAGTGTTGAATACATTAAATCAATTCTTAAGATGGTCTCTAAATACACATGGGATATAATGAAGGTCAAATTGTGGCTCTTGTGGACTTGTTTTAGTTTTCTTCAGAATCAGCTTCAACTTGCATATAACCAACTGATGGTCTATTCCAAAGTCAGTTCCTAGCCTTGTTTCAGTTGAATATACTATCCATCGCTATCACCTCTTTACAGAGATGTATTCACTTTGATTCCTCTGTATTCCATCTTGCACGGTCCACGTGTATAGGTACTGTTTTTGTTGTTGAAAAAAGATACTTACAATGAATAAGTCATTGATCTTGCAAAATTCTATCAAGTGTTCTTCAGCCTCACTTCTATCACGAGACCACATTTTCACACGACTGATAATTTTTCTTTGATTTCCAACTTTCACATTCTAATCACCAATAATCATCAATACATCTTGATCTCAAGTTTGGTCAATCTCAAACTGCAGAAGTTGGTAAAAATATTTAATTTCTTCAACTTTGGCTTTAGTTATTGGTGTGGAAATTTGAATAGTAATATTAAATGGTCTTCCATGTAGGCATATGGGTATTAT
>NW_006922118.1:1080437-1103101 GCF_000298275.1 Orycteropus afer afer
TGAGGGGCTTTCACCCAGCCCCTGGAGCCTGGCACTTTGAACTGGGACTTAAAGCCTCCAAACTGTACGAGAATAAATTCCTGTTTCTTCAAGCCATCCTCTTTGTGGTATATTCCTCTCAGAGCAGCACTAGGTAACCAAAACACCCAGCATGGTGGATCATCTGATTGCTTGATTCAAAATGGCCAATACCAATCCATTTCAGCTCACTAATTCTCAGGATGTAAATGTTCATGTGTTTCATCTCATTCCATCTCATTTTTTTTACAACATCCTACTTTTCTACATACATACATTGTACATTCCATATTCTGATTATTAACGAAAGTCTGCAGCTGTTTCTTCCCATTTTAAGTCATGCCCCATCAGCAAATGAAGGTCCTAAAATCTTTCTTCAAACCATGTCATTAAGATTCACTCTACTTGGCACAGGACCTAAGGTACCTGACTATTAACAAGAAGGTTGGCGATTCAAACCCACCAGCTGCTCCAAGTAAAGAAGATAGGGCAATATACTTCAGTAAAGATTTACCACCTAGGATGGAAGGGACTTGATGGCAGTGAGTTTGGATTATCTTTGTTCTCTACTTGGAGGAGGCATGGTCTTATTTGGAGTGCCTTCTGACCTGAGGGGCTCATCTTCCAGCACAAAATCAGGTAATTTTTCCTGGCTACTCATTAAGTTTTCCAGTAACATATCAAACAGTGTTTCACTGTTATTTATAAGGGTTTCACTGGACAAGTCTTTTAGAAATGGATATGCCCTTCCTTCTTCCCAGTCTGTATTAGTCTGGAAACTCTGCTGAAACCTGTCTGCCATGGGTGACTTTGCTCATATTTCAAATACCAGTGCTTTAGCCTTTGGCTCCAAAACAACACTCAAGCTATTACTGTACGACAAACTGACAGATGTTTGATTTTTTCCTACTGGGGTCATAATCCAGCTGGCACCAGATTTAGTTGCTATGCAACACATACACTGTCTTCCTTTAGGTCAGTAATTATTGTACTGTTAGAACTGGTTCAAAGTTCAGTTATACACCTATAAATACTCATGTTGTTGTTGCTATGTGCCGTTGAGTCAGACCTGACTCGTAGCGACCCCTCCTTGGGTTTCCGAGGCAGTATCATTATGGAAGTAGATTGCCCCATCTTCCTTCCGAGGAGTTGCTGGTGAGTTTGAACCGCCAGCCCTCTGGTTAGCAGTCCAGTGCCTTAGGCACTATGCTACCAGAGCTCCCATATGTGTATCTTAATGATATGACACCTTACAATTTTCTCCAGAGGCACTGTTTGTTCGTTCAAATAACACTCACCTCAAACATGTTCCATGGATTTTTTGCTGGTCTTCATTGCCATGCAACTTGGAGACTGGTCCAAACAAGGAGCACCAATTGTTATTCTTCATGAATCGCAACATTATATGATCAGTGCACAACTTTTCTCTGTAAAAGGTGACTGGCACAATAATTCAAATGGAGGTTCACAACATGAAACAAAAATGAAAGGAATTAGCGAGGGAAAAAGGCTGCCGTGAACAAAGGAAGACTTATCCACATTTTACTGTTTCACCACTTTGGCAATGGTTAAAAAGCAAATGAATAAGAAATACTTCCATGTGAACTGAGCATAATGGTGACTGAAGTGGGTGTAATTAGGAGAGCCAAGTAGAAAGATATTGGACACGACATACACGTATATCACAGGGGGAAAAGGGCCAGCATGATAACAGGTAAGAGAGGATGGTCAAACCTGAAGATTAACCTCAGGTATCTATAAATTTGGGCCCTCAGGCCGGAACAGACTTCTTCTAGCTAACCGAATGCAATATAATTCCCTCTACGCATGGTTATTACTTTGAAAAATTCTCACTTTTCTGGTGCTTGCCGAAAAAGTAGCCCTCTATGAGTCTTATCTTGACTGTTCTGATTTTTCCCTGGATTCTCTGGAAAAACAAATGGGCAGTGCTGACTTGGGGCTCATGCAGAAACATGTATGATGAGGGAAGACAGTGAAAACCATGACCACTTTCCTGTCACTGAGCCAAAAGAGTGCCCTTCAGGTTCTCTGAAGCTGGACAGGTGTGAGTTTATTTGCAGCAAATAAGAACATCAATGTTGTAATCAACATAGTACAACTCTACAAAGGCCCAAATCATAAATCTCTCCATGACACAAAATGACCACTAGAAGCCAATGCTTACACTAGTAACAATTAAAGAGCTTCAGGGCTTTTAATCACAACAGAAATGTCTCTTTACTATAAAGAGCTTTAAAGTCATGGGAAGCTGTGAGCTCCATAGACCAAGGAAGTACGACCATCTTATTTAACAACTTATTCCCATTCCTCAGCCCAAATACTGGAGCCGAGTTGATGAGTGAAATATATGTGATCACTAAAGGAATTTCAAAGAAAAAAAAGATGACATTCTTACCTACGGAAGCCAGGTTTCTCAAGGTTTCCATCGTCACATCTCTATAGAGTTTCTTCTGAGCAAGATCCAGCAAAGCCCACTCTTCCTGGGTGAAGACCACGGCCACATGCTCAACAACCACTGAGTCCTAAAACAAAGTACACATTCTGCATCAGCAAGGGACCATGGACTGCAATGGACAGAAGATGGAAGGGTTAGCCTGATAATCCCTGAGAATTCACAGGCATTTGACATAAAGTCCTGTGGTCTACCGTCTGCTCTAGGGAATAGCCATCAGGTTCAATCCCTTCACTAACCACATTCACCTCCTCATGGATGGTGACCTGTCTCACAGACTCACAACACACTGAAATGATCTCCTCACAGTTTGGCTGAAATCAAGTGAAGTCTTATCCTCTATCTTTATTGTCTAGAACAGTGAGAAAATATACAAGGACTTAAACAAATGGTCTCATTCATTAGGAACAATGAATCCCTTAGGAACAAACAATTATATTTCCTTCCAGAAGACCCACCAGAACACTAAACAAAACATAAAGCACAGGGTAAGGGCAGGATAGGGTATGAACAACTGGTAAACACTGCACAACGGCAATTCTACCTATTGGCCCTCTCAACCATGCGAGGACTGAAGGCCCACATGATCAAACAAGCAAGCAAAATGTTGCTGAAGACAATTCAAAAAAGGTTGAAGCCGTATATTGTTAGGGGACTGCCAGGAATTCTAGCTGGACCCAGAAGAGGGTATGGAATGAGGGTTATCTCTGCTCATGTCAGATGGAGGTTGGCTGAAAGCAAAGAATACCGTATGATATTTATCTTTTTTTTACTGACTACTCAACGTTGAACAGATAGTTCACAGCATTATTTAAAATACAAAAGAAGTGACATTTTTATATACAAATCATACAAAGTCACGTGAAAATCCCTCCATTTTGATTTTACTTGGCTCAGAAGGACTTCTAAACTATTCATACTCAAACACAGAAATTAACAATATGTTGACTAGAACAAATCACATAAAAGTATAACAATGGCCACAATTCAAGTATCCTATCGTGACAAGACAGGTAAAAACAAGAACAGAAACACTAGGTCAAACTTAGTATTCTGGAATTTTATTGGAATTTCAATTACAGCTCTCAACAAGCTGTTACGAAAAGATAACCATGAGAGTTTGTCCATTCAAATGTCAGGGTACATTCCATCTACGTGTTGTGTAATAAATGAGGGGAAATAAGAATTTTCTACATCCATTTGCTCACTTGTACCTCAACACTGGCAAGATGCTTCCGGAAGTCAGAAAGCTGGTGATTTAAAGGCACCTGCAGGATGAGGGAGGGGCTGGATAAGGACAACAGCAGGAACAAGTCTCACAAAGTACATTTTCAAGTTCATACTGAGTTTCCTTTGAAAACAGTATTAGTTGGAAAAACAATTTCAATAAACTACATTTAGTTTCAAACATGATATAAATTATTAGTTATTAAGTTATTGGTAGGAATTCATTTTCAAATAATGAACACATTGAAAATCTAATCATTTAGGATACAACTGTTATTAAACAGCCTAGTATTCTTGTACAAATCACAACAGTACAAATTTGAGCTCTTTCTAAACACACTCACCAGGGGCATCCAAGTTTACGCATCTACTTACTGTATCTCGGCTGGTGTTTCTAAACAGGCTACAATAATATTGAACCCCTTAGGGTTCTGGCGGGACTTGTTCAATGTAACAGGACTATGCAATACCTTTGCAGATTTAAGTAAATCTTAGAGTAATTATGACATCAGTCAAAACAGGTATTGCTGTGGTTTGAGAAGTTTCTCATTAAATTGAAAAATTCTCAGTAGAAACGCACCACGTGATCTAGAAGGTTTCTTCTAGTAGAAACTGTAAAGCCAAGAAATTCAATACACACATCACATAGGTTGATATTCTCTACCAAAAAAGAAAACGTTAGTTTTAGATTCTAATTCAAGACCACGGAGAACAATAAAAAATTACAGGGATTAAATACCAGCTCAAGGCACAGTTGGAAGTACAAGGACCCAGACTGGGAATTCATGCTTTCTACACACTCGAAAGCCCCAAGGCAAAAGCTTTCCCCACTACAGGGAATGAAAAGGGGTCTACAGACCCCACAGAGGACCCATCTGGAATCCCTGTGCCCAGCTTTGTATGTTTGGTCACATCAAGAGAGCACCAACACCATTCAGGAGTTGAACTATGAACTCCCTCCCCCTTTTCTAACCCATAACACAGTGTGAAAGGCTGAGCAGTGGTTATAGAACTGCACAGAAATGCTCCTGTGTCTGGGGGAAGTCAAGAAAACTGGTAAGAGACATGGGACAAGGATGGATGTAGAGGATCGAGTGTCAGCCTCCACAGCCAGAGCCGCTCTGGTCTCAGGCTCTGGTCAGGAAACTCTGTGATTAAACACAGCACCAAGATCCCATGCCATCAGCTCTGAAAGTCACATTAGAAAAGTGAACCCAGGCACACAACTCTCCAACAATCACAGATGTACAGAAAAAGCGCCCAGTGATGGAGAAGGGCTTCAGGAAACCTCAAAAGGCTCAGTTCCGTGGCTTTCTCTGCCACCCTGTTCTTCACTGAGGAACCAGTCCTGCTGCACACAGCTAGTCCTCCAACAATTCACATTCAGCTTCACACACTTAAGATAAGAAAAACCCAGTTCTCCACAGAACTCACCATTTCTGGCTCCACCTTCTCGCAGTCTAAGGGAATGGCGTTTCTAAGTCCAAGAAGCCACTTGAGGAAGGAGGAGAGCAGAAGCCAGTACTGGACAATTCGGAGGCAGATGAGTAACGTTTGGTTCAAACACCAGTCAAAGCTGTTGAAATCCTTCCTTGGGATTTATGAAATGGATGCGCAAGATGGTCACCCTAGGTCTCTAGATGCCTGGACTGGACTAGTTCTCCCAGCACCACACTGGAGACCGGACATGGAAGAAGAATGGGGAGGAAAAAGTGGTGACATAAGCAAGGAATGACAGGTTTCTGGCTTCCTCCCAGGCTCAGGGCAATGCTCTACCATGAGGCCATTTGCACTAAAGACAAAACAGGCTCCAGCCTCCAGACAACATGCCTACATTCTTCATGCAGCTGCAATGGTTTCTTCTTTTTATAACAAGACCACAGACGGAGGAATTTACTTGTCCCAGAGTAATGATGAGAAGTGACCAGGCCAAGCCAGGCTGGAAAATTTGACCCTGATTTCCTCCAAGGGGTCAGAGGTGTAATGTGAAAGTTGTGGGTTCATCTATATACATCCGTCTCTTATACATACACACACACTATTATTAGATATTGACTTGGGTGAATTTTTAGGAAGAACGTATTTTCTAAGTTTTAACAATGAACTCAGTATGTTGTTGTTGTTATGTCCCGTCGAGTCAAACCCGACTCATAGCGACCCCTCCTTGGGTTTCCGAGGCAGTATCACTACGGAAGTAGGATCGCCCCACCTTCCTTCTGAGGAGTGGCTGGTGGGTTTGAACCGCCAGCCGTCTGGTTAGCAGGCAAGTGTCTTAGCCACTAAGCTACCAGAGCTCCCAATATAGTTCATGCATTTTTAAATATTTGCAACCCTTCCATTATGTATTTAAATTTAAAAATTTCATTGATACCATTGCAATATGTGATTGATATTTATCCTGTTGCTTCTGCAATTACTGTTTCTTTCTTCCCTTTCAAATTTTGAGTTTATTTTTTCCCGTCTTTCATTCTAAAGCATGACACCACCCATCCCTAAGCTTTTAGGAATCTAAGAGGTTCCTCTGTCTTTCAACCTTATCACAAATCAATCAACAAACAAATCAGAAAATTGTTACCTTTGCTCTAAGGAGCTGTCTCCCACCCTGTCCCCATTTCTTCCCACCCTACTTTCCCTCCAGGCTGATTCATTTTCTGGTCTCAGTGTGAATGTTCTCTCTCATATGATCTTTGAACCAGTGTTTCCTTTGGGAGCATTCTTCTTACCTGTATTATTTTCTCTGATAGCATGCTCTAATTTTAATTCACATCTGTATTTCTGGACTTATTATTTCCAGCATGAACTAGGAGCTTGTTCCCTATGTAGAACCTCTATCCTAATCCCAGAATTGCTGACTCAAAATCCACATTTTCATAAAATCCCTAGGTGCTCCTCATTGACATCCACGTATGAGAAGCACTCACTTATCCATAGTCCGTAATTCAACAAATGAGCTTCTATTAACACATATGTTTTCACCATCTACATCTACATCCATCACTGCACTGTCTTCCTGAATCACAACTGAGATCCACATCCAAGGCTCCTCATCCTCTTCCTTAACTTGTTCATAAAAAAGTCCTGCCTGACATCATTCAATCTTGCATGTCATTCCTGTTAGGCAGAAACATGGCTGGCCACGCGGGTGAATGATTAAGCCGGAGGGAATTATAAGAACTGATCAAGCAAGGAAGAGCCCATACCAAACCCCAGCATGCAACCCTTACTTAGGAAAGACCCCAGCACCTGACTCTTACTCATGAAAGCCCCCAACCATTTCCTGCCCACTATGTTAATGAAGTGCTTCAGCTCTACTTCTTGCCCCCATGGTAATAGGGTGCTTTAACCTTATTGGTTCCTGTAACACATACCCTGCTCTTAATCTGGTCCTCTAGAAACCAGGAAGAAAATCACTATAAAAAACCCTTTCTTTCACCTGGGCAGTACGACTTCTCTGGCCCCTGTCAGGGACCCATGAACCTCGCCCGGGAGCGCGGAATAAAGTTTTCCTCGCTCTATCTTGTGTCCCTTCTCCTTCTTATCTCGACCTTACAATTCCCTAAATCCATCTGAAGCACAGGAAATGCTTAACTCCAATCAGGGGCTGTATACTGGCCTCACCAAGCCCAGGGTACTCAGCAGGGTTCAAAATGACCTGCCACCACTGCCTCCTCCAATCTGCCTCACACAGAGCCCCCACCCACACTGTGATACCTCTGCTTCCATCATCTCTGATTTTCATCAAGGGATAGAAGATGCTGGGTTCTCTCTCTGCTGCCTCAGAGAATCACGCATTCTGTTTTCCCAACAGAAATGCTTTACCCATACCACCTGCTATCAGCCCCACAAAACCTTGCAAGTAGCCAAGACTGTCTAAAACATCACTTAGTATTATGACTCGTTTCATTACACAGGCCTCCCATTTTGCCCTCATTCCTAATATTCGCTGCTCTGACATTGGGAATGTGGACGGTTTGTGCTCCAAGAAACCTTCCCACCTTTTACAAAGTGTGGTTCTCTGGTGGCAAAGACTGTAGTTCAATCCGCAGCGTCCACTCCAGCAAAGACACGCACACTTGGGGTGTGAGCTCCATACACCCCTCATGGCCTAGAGTAAAAACGTTCAGAAACGTCACATTTCGCATCAGGGCAATTTGGACCGTCCAAATTGCACCTCAGGCGATCTTGATAATAACGTCTGCCTTACAGCCAAAGAAATGCCTCAAAACATGGCTGCTAGTAAATGTTTCCTCCTGAGACTGGGTAAGTATGCCCCCAAATAAACAAACATACCGGTTCCAACTCAGGTTTCCCAACTCTTTCTCCTAAACACCTAGAACCATCCAAGGAGGGGGATGAATTCCTCACCATATTCTCCATTTGTGAATGACCAGCAACACTCAACAAAAGTCCCCCCTGAAGAGACACAGAAAACAAAAGAGTCATTGTAGGCAGGAAACTGTGGTCGCGAATTCGCCCCCTGAGGGAAGAACAGACCGGACCGTTAGTTCACACACTGGCCCTTCCGAAGCCATTGTCCACGGACACGCGAGAGGCCCCGCGATGTTACCTGTTCCGCCCCGAGAGACGCAGCTCGGTCCCCGCTGCTCGGCGTCCAGAATGCGGCTCCGAATACCGGCCCCGGCTGGGATGGCGCGGGAAGCGATGGCGGCGGCGCCCCGGCGACAGGAGGCCCCGAGGCTCCGTGAGGCGGAGAGACCGAGAGTGCGCGGGAAAGCGGGGGCAGCGCCTCAGACCCGCGACCGGAGCCTGCGGAGGAAACGCCAGGCGAGCAGGGCGCCTGGCCACTAAGAGCGTAACCGTACTCGGCTGCCAAGAGAATCGAGGCTGCACACTTCCGCTTCCCGTTTCTGCCATCTCCATGTCGCAGGCTAATAGCTCCGTGCGCGGTCGCAAAGCGCTCTAACTGGACATCGTGGGATTTCGCGGCTTCCAGTTACTTGTGGGTCGGCCCTTGGGTTCCCTTACTTCCTCTCTACACGCACACACACACACACACACACACAAAAAAAATACCTAGCTATTTCAATCCTTTTGTGAACTAAATCGCGGGTTTCGATAATCAGATACTCTTGAGGAGCAGAGAAACAGTATATGCATAGTTGGTACAATGAAAAAAAAAATTAAAATATTCCTTAATGAAACCACTACTTTGCTCTTCACACTATTTCCACACTTTACAGTTCTTGAAGGGTCTAATTTGACTTTGGTTTCATGAATTGTCCTCTCTTCATGAGGAATTTTTCTCTAGTAAGTCGACAGACTGTAAAACCAGCCTGATTCCCCCAAGTGGAACTAACCCTGCACTTCTCCAGGGTGACAGGCAGGGAGACAGACATCAGTCGTTCAGAGGGTCACTAGGTAAAAGGCAAAGGATCTTTCAAAATGACAACTAGGAAGTTTTTACTTTTTACTCATGTAATAAACTGCATAACGTGTTCTCATCTTAAGGACACAATGTAAGGTAATTTTATATCTAGTTATACACTCAGAACCTCTTCGGTCAAATTAGGGAATTTTTTCAGGACATCTGATGATTCTCTCCGTCCCTTTTCCCAGTTCACATTCACTCAAGCAGTAACCAATGTTCTGAGTGTTGCCAGAGACAAGTTTTACCCATCTAGGGCTCCATAGAAGCAGAGTAATATTGCATGGAATGCATTACGTAAGTGTGTGATTCATCTGGACAACAAAATTTACATGAGATTTGATCTATGTAGTTGCAAATAGCAATAATTTGTTTTATTCAATAGATGAATATACTACAATTTTTACTAGTCACTTACGAATTCATTTTCCCCAATCGTTAAGGTATATACTGTAAACCAGCATATGGTCTGTCTTAGTGATTATTTAACGGCACTTAGAAATGAAGTGTCTTCTCTTTTAAGGAGCTCTTGTTAACTAGAAGGCCAGCTGTTCAAAGCCAGCAGCCATTCTGTAGAGGGACGATGTAATCTACTTCTGTATAAGATTTACAGCCTCAGAAAACCCTAAGACATTACCTATGGTTGTCATCAACACAACTGGATGGTGCAGGTTCTCAAAGTTCAACCCTGAGAGTCTCAGTGGCAGCTCAGCCATGCACCAGCCACGAGTTTGCCAGGTCACTTCATCCCTCCCATAAGAAATTGGGAGACATAACCATACCTTCTCCATAAGGTGTAGGAGACTGTCTATTTGTAGTGGGCTTTTCTTTCATCCCTTCCTCCTTTTAGTAATGACGTTGTGATTTTCGTTTGGAGAACTGTCTCTTACAATTTAGTGACTTGGTTAATATGGCCCTTCTAGCCACCATCCTCCTCTTGTGATATATTGTAAATCAGCGTCAGTGCCTGTTTCGGGTGGGTAGCATCTTGAGTCTCACTTTGCTGGAGGGAATCACTGAAGTCAAACCACCATTTTGTGATGTATTATAAGTTCTATTTTCTATGCCTGCTTTGGGAGCTCTGGAAGTTCAAACCCACTAGCCACTCCTCGGAAGGAAGATTGGGCAATCTACTTCATAGTGATACCACCTCAGAAACCCAAGGAGGGGTCGCTATGAGTCGGATCCGACTTGACGGCATTGAGTTTAGTTTTTGTACCTGTTTAGGGTGGAATGTATCTTGAGTCCAACCTTGCTGGAGGATGTGAGTCAAGTCACCACCCTTAGCTTCCTTGAGGGTATATATGTGAATGTTCACTCTCTTGCTTCATTCTGCATTAGGTTCACCATCTCGCTCCTAGACTATTTTAGACAGCAGCCATCATCTGACTCTCCAATTTGCGTCTACCAACCTCTGCAACCACATGACTTGGGAGAATCTGCCAGAGCTATCCATAGACCTGGGACTTACCAGCCTGCCACTCTCCACAACCAGCACGTGAGCCGTTTGCTTGGGAGCTGTGAGTCTATGAGATGTTACAGCAAACTGCAGAAAGCTAAGACAGAAGGGAGATTATTCAGGGGAGAAGGAGTTGATGTCAGAGACGGTGGAGTGGTGTGGCAGTCTAGACAGACTTGGCCTTTGGAACTTCTTTACTCTACACCTCACCAGGAACAGCTTTGTGCTGATCCTTCTAAAAGAAATTATTTGAGCACTTCTCAATCATCTGATTTCAGTCAAGAAACCCTGGGGGGGCAGTTCTACTCTGCCACATTGAATTGCTATGACTTGGAATTGTTCCATGGCACCAAATCACATTGTGCTAAACGTTTACCTTTTTATCACAGACGTGAATTTATAATTCTTGTTTTGTTGTAAGGTGTTCTGATGGCAGTGTGTAAGGATACTAACCAGAAAGTCGGTGGTTCAAACCCACCAGCTGTTCCAAGAGAGGAAGATGAGGCAACTCACTCACAGAATTCCAGCTTTGGAAAGCCATGAAGGTTGAATGAGTTTGAACTGTTTGATGACAGTGAGTCTTTTTTTTTTTTTAGGTTTTGTACTAAGAACCATATATAATATAATAGTAACTTCTAGCACTATGATTTGGTTTGTTTTTTGGTGATGTCATCAGGGAGGACAGACTCTTTTCAGAAACATCCATTCTGAAGCAACTTGGGACTAGAAAATAGCGGGCAACTGGCAGTGAGATGGCGCCCAAGAGGACAGAAGTAAAATGGCCTGATGAATGTTTATGTAATGTTCTAGAAACATTCTAGACTATAAACATATGACTTTACATTTTATTGAGTCCATGATTAGGAAAGAGGAAGCTTGCGTTAAAGCTCAGAATCTAGCACTATTTGTTCAGTTTGTTTTGAAATATTCACCAAATGGGCTTTTCACTGTATTTAATTCCCATAGTAGGTGATATTAAAAATAAAGTCAAAGTAAGAAAAATAATGGTGACATCTTAGTTCACACATTGCCCTCTTTCATTTCACAAGGATTTCTGCAGCACCTTAGTGTGTCCCAGGAAAAGTGATGTGGAAGAGATGGATCTCCACCCTTACGCTACTAATGCTTTGTGAAGGAGATAGTCCAAAGCTGAAAAGGCTTACAGCAGACAGGAAGGTGACCCAAATTGGTGAAGTGGCAAGAATTTGTGGCTCTGTGACAAACCTAAAAGAGAATGATGTAACGAAAATTCTTCAACAATAATTTTTTTATATTACCGTGTGGGCTCTGGAATGTATGTTTTAATTATGGCCCAAAGGCAGTTTCTTATTCTCATGGATGGGTTTTTAATTGTGGAATGAGAAACTGACAGTCACACAAGGACAGAAAACAAATGGGATTTAGGACTCACTGGTATCTGAGGGGGAATGATAGCAAGCCTCAACACAGGGCCATACAGAGCACCGCCCCCGGGGACAAGGAAAAATTGAAACTGTAGGAGAGGGTTTATTGTGGTAGTTAAGTTTGTGTGTCAACTTGGCTGGGCCTGGTTGAGTGACTGGGCAGCTGGATGTAGTATTCCCCATGGTAAGACTGGTCATCAACTCCACAGTGGAATCTATTGTGAGCAGCTGAGTAGCTACTTTAGGGATGTGGTCTGCTTCCTGTATACAAGGAGAAGCCTTGGGGAACTGTCTCTAGCTTATGGCACGCTTGAACCCTGCATGTGGCCGTGTCACTGTTCAGCAGTCTGCCACGCTCTGCTGACCTTGGGACTTTCAGTAAAGTTGGATCAATGGCTGGTGGTTTGGTAACATCATGACTGTGCCGTTTTACTTGTCAACCTTGGGCTTGTCATTCTCAGCAGCCAGCAGCTGCCTGAGTGAAGAAAAGCCTCTAGCTTCAGTGGGCCCAGAACAGGAGGCAGAGCTAAAGCCCAAGGTTGAGGGGCTTTCACCCAGCGCCTAGAGCCTGGCACTCTGAACTTGGACTTAAAGCCTCCAAATTTTAAGAATAAACTCCTGTTTGTTAAAGCCATAACGTCTGTGGTATATTTTTCTGTTAGAGTGACACAGAAGTAACCAAAACATTTGTGTGTGGCAAGCTGGATGTATTTAGCATGTACTAAGGAATTATTGATCAGTTTAAAAGTGTCTAGTACTTTAGCGGGGAACTCTAGTGGCATAGTGCCTAAGGAATTTGACTGCTAACCAAAAGGTTGGTGGTTCAAACTCACCAGCCACTGCTCAGAAGGAAGACTGGGAATCTACTTCTGTAGAGCTAACACCTTGGAAATTCAAGGAGGGGTTGCTATGAGTTGCATCAGACCCAACAGCAAGGAGTTTGGTTCCTTTTATGGTTTTAGTTCTTTAGTGTGGGAATAGCCCAGAGCCAGAGAAAAAAATATCATATTCTGCAAGGTTTTCACACCTTAAAATGCATACATCAATCAACCTGGATAAAAGGAGTAAAGCTGCTGGGCTCAGAGGCAGATGAGGAGATGACGGAAACAGGGCCAAGAGGAGGCTGTCCTGAGGAAGCAAGAGGATCTTGTCCTGAGAGGACCAAGGAGGACTGGTTACTAAGGGGAAAAAAGAGGTCTAACCTAAGGCAGCTGAAATTATCCTACAATCCTTAGGTTATAGAAAGAAGCTTGTCTTACAGGGAATAAGAAAAACCTATTCAGAGTTGGAGGAGAGGAACCTGTCCTGCAGGGGCTGAGATTAGCCTTTCCAATGGGTCAAGAGGAGCCTTTCCTACGAGGGCAGAGGGGAACGGAACCTCAGGGGGACAAAGGGAACATGTCCTGAAGAACCCAAGATGATTCTGTACTCAGGTGGCTCAGAAAAGCCTGTGCTGTAGGGGCCCAAAGGCATCAGGCTTGAGTGGAATAAGAGGAACCCACCCTGAAGAACCCAAGAAGATTCAGCCTTGGGGGACTGAGGTGCCTGTCATGAAGGGGAAGAAGAGGAGCCTGTCCTGAGGGGTCTGATAATAGCTTGTGCTAAGGGGGAAAAGAGCCCTACATGATGGGGAGGAGGAGCCTATCCTGAGAGGGCCAAGCAGAGTGTGTCCTCAGGGGACAAGGGGAGCTGGCAGAGAGGAATGAGGAGCCAATTCTGAGGGGCTCCAGAGGAGTCTACCTTAGAGGACTGAGAGGAGCCTGTGATGAAGGGGCGGAGAGGATTCTGTCCTCAGAGGACGAAGAGACCTGTCCTGAGGGGGCTGACTGAGTCTTTTTCACAGAGGACCAAGGGAAGGCTATCCTGAGGAGGTGAGACGACCTTGTTCTTAACGGACTGTGAGGAGCCCGTCATCACAGGGCTCAGAGACGCCCAAGAAGGTGCTGTTGGTTCAACAAACGATGATCATGTTTCCTCCAAAATCCCAATATGCCCATCCGACTTGGTTCCTCTTTCTCATAGCTACGAAGAAGAGATGAAACAACTCATCCTTTCAATTGGAAATGACCTAACACATTTCAGACCCTGGACTCCTAGAAATCTCACTAAGGGGGCACACCTATGTACACACTCTGGTACACTTTTGTCCTAGCAATGGGTCTAGAACACTTGCTACTTCCTGATTACCCTGTTCAAGTCAGCATGTGTTGTTGTTAGGTGCTGTAGAGTAGGCATTGACTCATGCTGACCCAGTGAACGAGAGAACAAAACACCACCACGTCCTGTGCCATACTCACAATCCTTGCCATGCTTGACCCATAAATGCAACCACTGTGTCAATTCAGTATTACTGAGGATCTTCCTCTTTTTTACTGACCCTCTACTTACCAAGCAAGATAGCCTTCTCCAGGAACTAGTACCTTATGATCGGTAACATATCCCATGTACAAGAGACAATGAATCATCACCCTCGATCCTAAGTCTGTACCTCTTCCAAAAAAGCTTTGTTCATTCCTCCAATGGTGTATGGTACATTCAATATTCTTCCCCAACAGCACAATTCAAATACATGGGATTTGCCCAGTACCATACGATGTTTGATTCCTTAACTGTTGCTTTTTTGAGCATTGATTTTGGATCCAAGTAAAATGAAATCCTCGACAACTTCAATCTTTTCTCTATTTATCGTGATGTTGCTTCCTGGACCAGTTGTAAGGATTTTTGCTCTTTATATTGATGTGTAATCCATACTACAAACTGAAGTTTTTGATCATCATCCACATGGACTTCAAGACTTCTTTATTTGCAGCAAGCAAGGTTGTGTCATCTCTATGCTGCAGATTGTTAATGAGTCTTCCTTCAATCCTGATGCCACATTATAATGCATAATAGTGTTCGATTATTTGCTTGGTGTACAGGTTGAATAAATATGGACACAACCCTCACACACATCTTTCCTGATTTTAAACCACGCAGTCTTGACTTGTTCTCTTCAAATGACTACCTCTTGATAAAGCTACAGACTGCTCATGAGTGCAAACACCTGTTTTGGAATTCCCTTTCTTTGAAAAATTATCCATCATTTGTTATGATCCACAAACTCAAATACTTTTCCATAGTTAATAATAGATCACACGTAAACTTCTTTCTGGTATCTTATGCTTAAAAATGAAAATAGATTTGACACTAGCAATGGCATCCTTCATTGCATGCCCTCTTATAATAGCATCAGTATCGCAGTTGACCAGTGTGATGTCTTGTCAAATAGAGAAGTGATCAATCTCCACAGAGGAAACAATGACAGAGGCTGAAGGAGCTTATATATCCCTCAGGGCAATGAAGGTGTTCTAGTCATGGCAGCTGAAAGCAAACATCTTCTGGTGTTTACTGACACAAATAGACAGTGAAAGATGTACCAGATGGTAAACGTACCTGGCTGAACACCATGTATCAAGGATTGTGCTAATTTGTTCTAGCAATGAAACCAGATCTGGGACAGCAGATAAACTGGAGGGAGAATAACCCACTAGCCTTGCCAAGATCCATGTGCCTTTTGCAAACCTAAGAAATTAAGCTCAGGAATGCAACAAGGACATTTTTCTTATTTTTCCTTCTCTTTTTCTTAAAATTACAGTTGTTTATCAATACTCTAGTTTATCAATGCTCTGGTGGCGTAGTGCCTAAGGCATTTGACTGCTAACCAGAAGGCTGGAGGTTCAAACCCACCAGCCACTCCTTGGAAGGAAGAAGGGCAATCTACTTCCGTAGTGATACCCCCTCGGAAACCCAAGGAGGGGTCGACGGCACGTAAGAACAACAACAACGAGTAACAGAAGCTCTGGTAGTGTAGTGCTTAAGGCAGTTGACTGCTAACCAGAAGGCTGGCGGTTCAAACCCACCAGCCACTCCTCGGACGAAAAAGTGGGAAATCTATTTCTGAAGAGAAACTGCCTCGGAAACCCAAGGAGGGGTCGATGGCACATAAGAACAACAACAACGAGTAACAGAAGCTCTGGTAGTGTAGTGCTTAAGGCAGTTGACTGCTAACCAGAAGGCTGGAGGTTCAAACCCACCAGCCACACCTCGGAAGGAAGATGGGGCAATCTACTTCCGTAGTGATACTGCCTCAGAAACCCAAGGAGGGGTTGCTAAGAGTAGGGTCCGATTCAATGGCACATAACAACAACAACATCGATGCCCTCTGGGTGATACTGAGATCTCTTAGAGTGAAAGGGACAATATGCTAGAGGAATGTTAGCCTTGAATGGCTGGGAGAGAACTAGAAAGCACAGTTCTACACTGAAACAAATGAGGTGGCCAAAAGATGGTACCACCTTGACGAGCAACTGATTTTTTAAGTGACTAGCTTTTGGTTATAGGGAAAACTAGTATGAGGAAGTTTTAACCTAGGCCTCCAAGTCCTCGAATGTCTCCTGTCATTCTGAGCAGGTACCTCTACCATGTCAACAGCCTGCGCTGCCCAATGGTACCTGCCCTGTGGTAAATGCTGCCATAATTTAAACCTTTAAGCACAGTGTGAAGACTCCAAAAGGCTATTCCCAGGAATAATGGTAAGAGAATTAGTCCTCTGCCCATTGTGACCCCAGCACAAATGGTTTCTGCTACATATAAAAATGTTTGTGTATAGCAAATAAAAAACAAAGTCATATTTACATACCCAGTGACTCAACAATTCCACTCCAACATGTTGTTGTTGTTGTTGTTATGTGCTGTCGAGTCGGACCCAACTCATAGTGACCCCTCCTTAGGTTTCCGAGGCAGTATCACTACGGAAGTAGATTGCCCCACCTTCCTTCCGAGGAGTCATCAACACATATACCCCAAAGGAATGAAAATGGGTACAAATATTGGAGCATACAAGTTCATAGAAATATTATTCACAAGAGACAAAGGTAAACACCACCTAAGTGTATATCAAAATATGAACAAATAGCAAAATATAAAATAGAACAGAGTCAACCATAAAGAGAAATGAACTTCTGTACATGCTGCAATGCACATTAACCTTAAAGACAAGTCAAAGAAGCCTAAGAACAAAAGACAAATACTGAGTGACTCTATTTATATGAGGTGCCCAGAACTGGGGAATGTACAGGAAGGTTTTGTTTACACTTCATGACTGGATAGTGGAGGTTGGGAAATGGAGTCATATTGCTCAGTGGGTACAGGGTTTCTGTTCATGGTGATGAAGCTTTTAACACAAATAAGTATGATGCTTGCACAACATTGTTTTTGTAACTTGGGTACTGGTACACTTAGGATGATTAAAATGGCGAAGTTTACATTATATATTTCATAGCAGTATTTTGTTACATTGAATTGTAAAAAAACAAAACTAAAACCAAATGATATCTAACCGGTTCACAGAAAACAAAATATAAGTAACTTTGAAAGGTTAACCGGCCTTTGTTATAACACCTTAAAGCAAATATGTGACACTCTATTTTCTGTTGATTTTGTTTAGCTAAGACTATTTTTAGAGAAGTTTATGTTCACATAAAAATGTGCATAAAATACAGGATAACCATGCACACACACCTACTCCTATACAGTGTTTCTCCTTTCTTAGCATCCTGTATACCTATGGGGCGTACATTGCCTCCAACTGACGAATCAATAGTTACATTAGTAGTAACTAAAAACCACAGATAACATCAAGGTTTACTTTCTGCATTGTAGAGTCCTATGTGTTCTGACAAATGCAGAATGCCACGTGTCCATCATTACAGTATGCTACAGACGAGATTCACTGCCCAAGAATCTCCTTGATTCTACCTATTCATTCCCCCTTCCTCTCCCTGAACAATGGCAAACACTGTTTGTGATGCCTCTACTTTTTAGTTTTCCACAAAATCAAAGCTTTGAAATCACACAGCACGACAGTTTTGGATTGGCTTCTTTCACTTCCAAAACAAAACCAAACTCAGTGCCGTTGAGTCGATTCTCACTCATAGCAACCCCTCCTTGGGTTTCTGAAGTAGTATCTATAAGGAAGTAGATTGCCTGGTCTTCCTTCCAAAGAGTGGCTGGTGAGTTTGAAGTGCCATCCTTCTGGCTAGCAGTTCAAATCTACCAGCTGCTCCATAGGAAAAGATGAGGCAGTCTGCTTCTGTAAAGACTTTCAGCCTTGGAAACCCTACAGGGAAGCTATTCTTTCACTTAGCATTATGCACTTAAAATTCTTCCACATCTTTTCCTAGCTTGAGAGCATATTTCTTTTTGACACTGAATAAGAACCATTATATTTGGAGCTCTGGTAGCATAGTGGCTAAAGCACTTGACTGCTAACCAGAAGGCTGGCGGTTCAAACCCACCAGCCGCTCCTTGGAAGGAAGGTTGGGCAATCCTACTTCCGTAGTGATACTGCCTCGGAAACCCAAGGAGAGGTCGCTATGAGTCGGGGGCCGACTCGACAGCACATAACAACAACAACAACAACAACATCTGTTTACCCAGTTACCTGCTGGATGACATCTTAACTGTTTTCTATTTCGGATCATTATGAATAAAGCTCCTATAATAATAAAAAAGTTCCTATTGCATGCAGGTTTTCATACAGACATATGATTTTGACCCATTTGAGTAGATACCTAATAGTGCTACCGAGGGATCAAGATGCTCGGCTTAGATTTAGATTTAGATGAAACTGGCAGACTGTTGTCCAATGTTTTTCTTCACAAATTCCACCATTCTCTTGTTAGGCACATACACATCAAGGACTGTTACGTTTCCTTGAGAAACTGACCCCTTTATAATATAATGCCCTGTTCTATCATGCTCATTTTCCTTCCTCTGGTACCTACTTTACTTGGACTAATACAGCTAGAGCCATGTTTAATTTCACATATCTTCCTTCTTTACTTTTAATCCGTGCTTTTGTTTGAAGTTACTTTCTGGCAGATGACGTGGTCTCCATCTATTAACTGGTGTATGTAGATGGTCATCATTCAAATGAATTCTTGATACAGATGATTTGTCCCCGTGTTTGTTGCCACACTTCTGGGACATCAAGTCCAAGTCCATTCTAAGTATAAACCCCTATAAACCAAACTCCTCACTGCCACTGAGTTGACTGCAATGTGCAATGACCCCCAGTGCAATTCTAAGACTCCAAAAATTATACACACACACACACACAAAATATTACATATGTTGGGAGCTCTGGTGGCATAGTACCTAAGACATTTGACTGCTAAGCAGAAGACTGGCAGTTCAAACCCACCAGCCACTCCTCGGACGAAGATTGGGCAATCTATTTCCGTAGTGATACTGCCTCGGAAACCCAAGGAAGGGTCGCTGTGAGTTGGAGGCAATTTGACAGCAGTCAGTCTGGTTTTTGTTTTTTTATGATGTATGTTACATATAATTAAGTTTCACTTTGTTTAATTAATTAACAATTATGATTTTGGTGAAAATTTGCACAGCAAACTCATTTTCCATATACCATTTACTTTCACGATGTTGACTGCAAACCCATCATGAAACACTTCCTCTCTTCCCACTTCCTCCCCGTGATTACCTTTTCCGTGTGTCCTCCTTCCCTATCCAGTCCTGTCCCCTGTGCTATCTCCCTGTGCAAACACTTCCCTGCGGTTCTCCCATGACTGATCTAAGGACTATATCTACCTTGTGAAAATGTCCACCTTATATCCCTATCTATTGCTGGACTTCAATGGCAAATAACAACAACAACACATTGCTTGACTAGAAGCAATGGGAGTTCAATTCCAGGTCTGAAGGGTGACTAGGGACCACAGTCTTGGGGGTTTTACCAGTGTCTATTGGACCACAGTCTTCACAGTCTTGGGGGTTTCACAAGTTTGTTAGTAAGCAAGGTTATATATATATATAACTTGAATTTGCTTCCATACATCTTTGATTTTCTTAAATGCTCTGGACGAGGAGAGACCAATTGTTGCCTATGGATCCACCCCAATCACTACACACCAAAATAGGATTAGAACAATGTTTTTATGTAGAACCTTATGCCAACTGAGCTTGAGTCCTCCCCATGATCCAAAGCCTATGGGCCCAACAACTTGCTCCCTCAAGGTGGTTTGCTGTGACTAAGAAGTTATCATAACTTTGCCTGTTAGTTTTATTTATACGGGGAAGGGAAAATTCCTAGACAGATAGGAAACAAGGATTAATCTGACTGCAGGGAAAGCCACCTACCAAAAGCAAATGACCAATACAACAAGACTCTAAATGTTTAAGGAAGCAGGCTGCTACATCCTTCCTCCATGGAACGCCTATTTGGGTCGAACCACGGACTTTCTTGTAAGCATCCAAATGCCTTAACCATCATACCACCAAGCCTCCTTTAGCACCACTATAAGACAGAGTAATACTGTCCCATACGATGTCCGCAGTGTAAACTTTTTGAAACAACTGCTTCAGAGAGGATACTGCATTTAACTGCTGACCTTCTGGTTAGCCTTTAAGTCACTCTACCATCAAGGCTCCCACTAGCAATCACCATACTAATGGCTAGATCTTTGTTTGTAAATACCATTCAAAAAAGAAACAACCATGGCTTCTGAGAGAAAAGTCTGTTTCCAGGGCTCAAGCAAGAAAGGGACAAGATAAGCTTTGAACACTAGAAAAAAGTTGTGTGCAAGTTATAATTGTGACATGCCAAAAACATAAAAGAGCAAAGCTAAAGGAACTTCTCAAGAGAAAACATGCTTGAGCAAGAAAAGGATAAATACAAAAGTAATATGCATTAGCCTACATAGGCAGTTCCAGGGTTACAAAGGTTTAACTTATATACAACCTATACCTATGACCCAACCTCCATAAAGCATATTACAAAGTAAGATCCCCTTCTGAAGAAATTCAAGACCTGAATCATTTGTCACTGTGTCATTCGCTGATCAGTTTCATCACCTGGAGCCAAGTCAAGGATGACAAGTCTATGACACCATGTTCTGTGCTGTCCGTCTCCTTCACTCCTACACCCAATGCAACAGGGAGATGTGCACCTGCAGTGCCCCTAGGTGCAGCCTCCTGGACTTCAAAAGTTGATGTTCAAAATGCTATACCAAAAGGTAAGCCCAAGATGTGACAAAGGTTTGTAATGACACACAAGTACTACTTTGCAATGTACATATAAACACTGCCATTATGGCAAACCACAACCCAACCACTGCCATGGAGCTAGATCCAACTTTTAGTGACCCCTCCTTGAGTTTCCAAGGCAGTATCTCTATGGAAGTAGATTGCCCAACCTTCCCTCTGGGGAGTGGCTGGTGGGCTTGAACCACCAGCCTTCTGGTTAGCAGTCAAACACCTTAGGCACTACACCACTAGAGCTCTACTGTCTAATTATAGAAAGGTGCTCTAGTTTCCCCAGAAGAGTTTATGTTTTCTATACATAGAAAGGTACACTATATACAATGTATTAAGACAAACACTGAACTGGCATTAGAAATGAACTCTATGTAACTGTTTCAACGTCTGGACAAATTAAAATCTTCAAGGCCAACAAAGACATGGAGCACATTTGTAATTCCAGGACTGATTGTACTGTTATAAAAAATTGAATGAGGAACCAATGGGAACAGAAGGAAAAGTCTTTTTTTTTTTTTTTGCAGAACTCCAATTAGTGAACATAGAAGAAACTATTGGAACATAAAATACTGTTTGGTTAGCACCACATTAGTAATCCACCACTTGTCTGTCAGTTTGTCAACCTGTGGGGACTTGTGTGTTGCTGTGATGCTGGGAGGTATGACACTGCTATTTAAAATACCAGCACTGTCACCCATGCTGTAAAGATCTCAACACAACTAGAAGGACGAAACCAGGTCCACGTCTAAAAAAAAGTGGCTAATGAAAAAGTGATGAATAGCGGAGAAACATGTCTCATAAAGTGCTAGAAAATAAGCCCATGGATTGAAAAGAACTTAAATACAACTAGGGAAGAACTGCATGCTCTAGGTAGAGCTGACCTTAATGACATGGAGTACAGCTTTCTAGATGTGCATTTGGTGATGTTTCATATCACGAAATGAGAAGAAACAGTTACAAACATTCATCAATAAATGGAATGTGGAAGGTATGATGCTTGAATTTAGGATACTTGAAACATACTAAAAAATGAAGTATTATACATAAAGCTCAATATAGCAGGCAACAATGAGTTGAAATGGACTGGTATTTGCCATTTGGAATCAGACACTCGCATGGTCTACTATGATGGCAATGACAATTTGAAGAGGAATGGCATCATATTTAGAGACAATCTGAAGAAAATATTGGATGCACTCAAGACACTTAATAAGACCAGATGAGTTGTGGGTGACAGCTAAGACATCGATGAAGTCAAAATGTCATTAAAAAGACAAAAAGAAGAGAAAACTTAAATGAAAGACAGAAGAGATTCTGAACTCGAATCTTGAAAAGGAGGAAGCTAAAGAAACTGGAAGAAATAATGAGGTAAAAGAGCTGAACAAAAGATTTCAAAAGGCACCTCAAGACAAAGTAAAGTGATGCCCACTATCACCACTTCTATTCAACATTGTACTGGAAGTCCTAGCCAGGACCATAAGGCAAGAAAGGGAAATCAAAGGCATTCATATTGGTAAGGAAGAAGTCAAACTAACCCTATTTGCTGATGATATGATCCTATACCTAGAAAACCCAAGAGATTCAATCAAAAAACTACTGGAACTA
>NW_006922118.1:1106656-1107982 GCF_000298275.1 Orycteropus afer afer
ACTTGATGGCACATAACAACAACAACACAACAACGGTAGGTTGGGTGTAGGGAGGAAGTGGGGAGCACTGATCATGAAGTCATAGATTACAGACTGTGTCGGCTCCAAGTGATGAAAGCTAAAGAAGCAAAAGTAGATGGAAAGAAAACACAGACAGTGTGCCACAAAGCACAGGTCCATGTTCAACCACTTTAAGAAGTAGCAGATGATCAAGAAACATGGTACTGAAGTCCAAGCTGCACTGAGGGAAGTGGTGAAAACAAGATTCCAGGAAGTGACAGAAAACCCATTGAGAAGTTTCAAAAAGTAGGTGCACTGCTGGAGACACTCACTCATTTGGGCCAAGAAATCTGGAAGACAGCCACCCGGACAATAGATGGCAGGAGATGAGTATCTGTGCCCATTCCAAAGAAAGGTCATCTAAGAGAATGAGGAAATCAACAAAGAATATCATTAAAATCACAAGCAAGTAATACTTTGCTAAAGATAATTCAAAAATGGTTGTCAATAGTTATATTGGTAGGAACTGCCAGAAATTCAAACCAGATTCAAAATACAGTATGGAACAAGGGATATGTCATATGGATCTTGGCAGAAAGCAAAGGATACCAGAAATAGGTTTACATGTGTGTTACTAACTATGCAAGGTCAATCGACTGTGTGGATCATGACAAATAATGGACAGCACTGTGAAGAATGACTTAATTGTGAGCATGAGGAACAGGTAGGTACATAGACCAGGAGGCAATCATCGGAATAACGGGATACTGCATGGATTAAAGTATGTGTCAGGGATACATGCTTCACCATAGTTCCTCAATCTGTATGCTCATCCAATGATACAAGAAACTGGACTATAAGAAGAAGAACCTGGAATAAGGTTGGGAGGAAGCCTCATTACCAACATAAAATATGGAGATGACATAACCTTGCTTGATGAAAATAAAAAAGACTAGGAAGTCCATAAGGATGAAGATCAAAGACTACAGCTTCCTGTATGTGTTACAACTCAGCATCAAAAAAACAAAATTCCTCACAACTGTACCAATAAGCAACATCATGATAAAAGGCAAGAAGATGAAAGGTTAAAAGGATTTCATTTTACTTGGATCCACAATCAATGCCCATGGAAGCACCAGTCAAGAAATCAAATGATGTACTGCATTGGTCAAATCTGCTGCAGAAACTTTAACTGTTAAAGGGCAAGGGTGCCATTTTGAAGTCTAACATGAGCCTGACCCAAGTCATGTTATTTTCAATAGCCTCACATGTGTGTGAGAGCTGGATAACGAATTAGGAAGACAGTTAAAGAACTGATGCATTTGT
>NW_006922118.1:1108432-1126868 GCF_000298275.1 Orycteropus afer afer
GTTGTTGTTAAGTGCCGTCGAGTCATTTCCGACTCATAGTGACCCCATGCACAGCAGAACGAAACACTGCCTGATCCCACGCCAGCCCCACAATCGCTGCTATACTTGAGCCCATCATCGCAGCCACTGTTATCAATGGCTCTATGAGAAACTTATAAATGGAAAAATAGTGAATTTTACAATAAGAAAGAATGGAAGGAAACGTGAACATGAAATCAAGCTACTTGTAAACCAAATATAAGTACATTTATGTCTATGAAAAATTTTATCAATAAAAACATTAACAAATATAAAGCTATATTTGTTACAGTCCATTCCTTACAGACTAATTTATACTAGGCAAGACTTGAAGAAAGGTAAAATTACACCTGGCCTGAGAAAGTAACAAACACTGATGATGAAAATTCCAAAGTTATGATGAAAGTCTCCCAAAGGCATAAAGTAGCTCCAATAACTCTTTCTTTGAGTTAGTATTGACAGCTTATTCATCAAGAAACTTCACTCCCATACGACTGGAAATTCTTGGTTTGAAATTGTAACAATTAATAGAAAAACTCTCACTTCAATATAAAGCAGTATCTCCAATGGGTATTCTTATGTATGAGTTTAGAGAAGGAAATAATGGTTGTCTCAAATTCCAACAATCATAAAGGCTCAGTCCATTGTCACTTCTATGTTGAGGGATGGATGATCTGTAAGTACAGGATTTCCCACATTCCTTGCTTTAACATGGCCTCTCTCCACTGTGAATTCTTCCATGCATATTGGGTTTGAGGACAGACAAAAGGCTTTTCATATTCCTTACATTCACAAGGCCTCTGTTCACTGTGAATTCTAATGTTTAGTTAAACCTGATGACCAAGTAAAGGCTTTTCTATATTCCTTACATACAGATGGCCTCTACAATGTGAGTTTTTCTATGTCTGTGGAGAGATGTGTGGTAAGCAAAGCATTTCTCACATTGCTCACATTTATAAGGCTTCTCTCCACTATGACTTCTCCCATGTGCAATTACCGACGATGGACTCATAAAGAATTTCCCGCATTCCTTACACTCATAACGCCTCTCTCTACTGTGACTTCTATGACTATTGAGGGCTGAGAGGTAAATAAAGGCTTTCCCACAGTCCTTATGTAAGGTCTCGATGAAGAAAAGAGGAGGAGGCACAAAGAGTGGGGTAAAGGAAAGTTTTATTCTGCACTCCCAGGCGAGGTTCATGGGTCCCTGATGGGGGGCCAGAGACGTCGTGCTGCCTGAACAGGGGGAGAGGTTTATATAGTTGCATAGCGGACCTGAGTGGGGGCAGAGGGAAAAAGGAGGGAATCAATCAGGTGAAAGCACCTCAATAGCATAGTCATTAAGGGAGGGGGAAGGACCTGTGCTGGTTCAAAATAAGGCGGGAACCAATCAGGTGGAAGCTGCGTCCGGGTTGGACTGTTTGTAACTTCTTCCTGCTCAGTCCTTTACCTGCCTGACTGAAGCCGCATTCCTGCCTGACATTCCGGCCTTTTCGGTGATAAAAGGGCGATGTTATCATTCTGGCTACTTCCTGCTGGACAGGGTCGGTGTAGGGTTATAGGCCAGAGTCAGTGGGGATCGGGGCCAGTCAGTAGGCGAGTATAAGGGTGTAGGAGTACTGGTTGACAGTCACTCTGGACAGTTCTTTGAGTTGGTTTTGGAGGAATCTAAGGAAGTAAGGGGTGAAAAGAAAGAAAAGACTTATTAATAGAAGAGGTCCTGTAAGGGGTATAAACCAGGCTATCAGTGGTGATCAGAACCATTCAAATGGTGAGGTTCCCATTCAGTATTTATTGCATAATTCTTCACTCAGTTGGGTCAGTGTATCGATGTTTTGTTCCACCAGACCAGATTCATTGATGTAGTAGCAGCACTCTTCTCTGAGAAAGAGGCAGGTTCCACCCTTTTCAGCTGTCAATAGGTCCAGGTCTCTTCGATTCTACAAAGTAACTTGGGCCAGAGAGGTTAGTTGTCATTGGAGAGAAGCTAAAGAATCTGCAGTGGTTTCTAGAGTTATTTCTAATTGGTTGTGGAAATCTTGAGCATACATTATGCTGTGACCCAATGCCCCTCCTGCTAGTCCAGTTGCAGTGAAGGCAGAAGCTAGGCTGAGGCCTACTATGACAGGTAAAAAGGCAGCTCCCTTTTACCTGTCATAGTAGTATGGTTGGTAATAGCCAGTAGAGTTCAGATTCTCCGTATACTGTAAGTTGGGGAACTACTGTTACTGGAAAACAAGGGCTTGGGGTGGTGTTATTTATACATTTAAGTAGGATTCCGTTGCACCAAAAATACGCTCCCGTTGCTAAGGTGGTTTGGGAGGTGATAGATATGTTTTGTGAGCAGGGAGTTTGTTCTGAAAATACAGATATGGTATTGTTGGTAAGGAAACAAATCTGGGAGGGCCTTGTTTGACTGACAAGTGTCAGGTTCCCAAAGGGGTACCTGTAATGAAGGAGTAATGCAGGAGGGGTTAGGTGTGAATGTAGATGCTGGTTGAGTGGGATTAAGAGTGGAGTTAACTAGTATTTCCGCAAGTAGGGGACATTGAAGTGAAGCACATAGGAAGCAGTGTGAGGTATCAGGTAATGCATGAGAGTGGTTGAAGAAGGATAAAGTATGTTGAATGATTTGTATCCAGGAAGATACAGGAGCTGTTTTGGGAGTTCCCAGGATTTGTTCCTGTCAAGTCTGTTCTGCTTGGGATATGCCGGTGGAGATGTGTATGGAAGTGTTGAGGGTTGCAACATATTCCTGTGCTAAATTAAGGGTTCCCTGAGGGTAGGGTGCTGTAAAATGTACCATACAGTTTGCCCTCGACTCCTGATAACCACCTGGTGTCCCAAGGGTCACAAATACAGAAGTAAAACTTCCTGTTTTCAATGAAAAATGTCTCACCCCTATGTACATTATATGCATCATGATATCTGCACGAGCAATAATAGCATTGACCATAGGTGGAAGAGAGTTGTTTGCAACTCTCAGAGTGTTGGTCATATAGAAAATAAGCAAAGGAGTGATAAGGAGTTGATACTGATTTGGGAGTAATAAGTATTCTAATTTCTAACTGACATCCCTGTAGTGAACAATCTGCCAAACCTATAAAATGGGTTACCTGGGAGCACTGATAAGAGTAGGTCTCACGGACTTTAAATCTCCAAACATATGTAGTTCTAGTTGGGGTGGGGAGGGTGAGGAAAATAAGGAGAAGTTGGACCCACAGTTTAGTAGATGTATAGCTCATGGTTCTCTGGGGTCTGGTTGAGGATGGTCTGTGTAGGTTTTGCACCTGGTGGCAGGTATCTGTTCACGTGTTCCTGTAAAAGTTGTCTGAGGAAGGAGGGATAAGGAAAATGGGAGGGTAGAGAGGAGAGAAACTGAGTGATGAGATAAAAGGTCCTGTCATTGGTGGGGTGAGAAAACTTGGAGGTTGATAAAAAGTTAGTTTGAGGGCTTCTTGCATGAGAATTGCCGTGGCGGCTAATGCCCGTAAGCAGGGTTGCCACCCCCAAGTTGTGGGATCTAATTGTTTAGACAAGTTGGCTATGGGAGAATGATAAGGACCTAATGGTTGAATGAGGACTCCCAGAGCAATCCCCTGTCGCTCGTCAGTGAATAGGAGGAATGGTTTGGAAGGATTGGGAAGGTTTAAGGGAGGAGATTACAGGAGACAATCTCGAAGGGTTAGGAAAGCCTGTTTAACCATTTGTGGTGACTACAGGGGGCCTGTGGGTGTGTCTTTGGCTGCCTTGTAAAGTAGTTTGGTGAGTAAGGAGAAGTTAGGGATCCAATGCCTGAAGAATCCCATAAATCCCAGGAAGGAAAGGATCTGGTCAGCTGAGGTGGGGGGTAGTAGGTTCCGTAAGGTTTGTTTTCTACCAAGGTTAGTTCACGAGTAGTGGGTATTAGTTTCAAACCAAGATATGTTACCGATGTTGTAGATAGTTGGGCCTTTGATGGGGATACTCTGTAGCCCTTTACTGCTAGGAAATTAAGTAATAGAGCCATGTGGGTTGTTGATTGTGTTAAGGAGGGACTACATAATAATAAATTATCTACATACTGTAGAAGAGTGTAGTAGATACATCACACTCAAGGAGGTCTTTGGCTAAAACCTGGCCGAAGAGGTGGGGGCTGTCCCTGAAACTTGCGGTAAAACTGTCCAAGTGAGCTGAGTAGCTATGTGGGTGTCAGGATCTTCCCAAGTAAAAGCAAATAGGTTATAACAAGTTGGATCAAGTGGAATAGTAAAGAAGGCATCTTTAAGATCTAGTAGAGAGAAGTGAGTAGTAGACGGTGGGATGCGAGAAAGTAGTGTATAAGGGTTAGGAACAACAGGGTGTAGAGGTACTACTGCTTCATTAATAAGGCGCAAATCTTGTACTAAATGGTATGAGCCATCAGATTTCTTTACTGGTAGAATGGGAGTATTATAGGGAGAATGTGTAGGAATTAAAAGACCTTTAGATAAGAGGCACTGAATAAGAGATTTCAGTCCTTGCCTGTGCGTCAGGAAGATGGGAAATTGGGGCATAGACGGAAAATGTGAGGGGTCTTTTAAATGGGTAATGACAGGAGAGTGGTGGGTAGCAATAGTGGGGGTAGAAATGTCCCATACTATGGGATTTACTAAATCAGGAGACAAAGGAGGGTTAGGTTTGGATATTGGAACAGAAATCAATGGTAATAAATGGGTTGCTGAGGGGTCCTGAGTCCAGTGTAGGGTGGCACTTAACTTACAAAGAAAGTCTTTTCCTAAAAGTGGAGTGAGACAGGTGGGCATAATTAAAAAGGAATGGGTTAAAATCTTACAATCTATGAGACATGTAACAGGGCTTGTCATCTGAGGGTTAGAGGGTTGCCCACAGATTCCCATAACCGAGACTGGTAGAGAAATGATTGTCCTGAGAAGGAGGGAAGGACAGAGTAGGTAGCCCCCATGTCTACCAAAAGGATGTCAACTTACCCGCTACCTTGAATGTTACCCTGGGCTTGGCAAGAGTAATGGGGGTCGACGAGTCGGGGCTCCTTCAGTCTTCAGCTGCCAGAACTAGAACACTCAATGGTGGGTCAGGGGGTAGAAAAGTTGACCCCCCATGTCTTGGCATGGAGGAACAGTCACTTTGCCGATGTCCCATTTGACTGCACGCTGGACAAGGTTTGGAAGTTTGTTGTGGATGTGGGCAGTGGTTGGCCCAATGGCCTTCCTTCCCACATTTAAAGCAGGCTCCCAGTGGTAAGTTGTTTCTGGCTGGTCGTGTAGGTGCTGCTGGCCTCAGGGCTGCCACCAAGGCTCAGGCTTGTAGACAAGCCTTCTGGCAAGTCTGAACCTCCCTATCTGCCTCAGGCCACTCCTCCCAGGTGTTAAAGACTTTAAAGGCCATATTCACCAGGTCTCAGATGGGAGTCTGGGGACCCTCCTCTGCCTTGTTTAGCTTCTTCCTAATATCTGGAGAAGATTGGGTGATAAAGTGGGTAGCTAAAACAGTAGCTCCTGTCTAGGAGGTTGGGTCTAAGTGAGTATATTGTGTAAGGGTCTCAGTGAGGTGATTAAGAAAAGCTGCTGCGTTTTCATTAGAGAGTTTAGTAATCTCTTGCAGCTTATCAAAATTAATAACTTTATGTGAGATAGCCTGTAAACCCACTAGGAGGCACTGGAGCATTTTGTCCCTGCAAGTGCGGCCATTCCGCCCAGATTGGGTATCTAGTTGGTATTCCCATCCGGGGTCCTGTCCAGGAATGGCTACTGGACCCACTGGCATGGTAGGGCCAATTAAATGAGTTTGGTTCGCATGCTCCCGAACAGCCCCAAGAACCCGCTCCCTTTCCTCAGAGTTTAAAGTGGAAAAGAGGATGACATAAATGTCATGTTAGGTTAGGTCATACGCTTGAGAGGTAACGAAATTCCTTAATGTAGGTGGTGGGGTCATGAGAAAAGGAACCGAGACGTATCTCAATCTGGGATAAGTTGGTGAGGGAAAAAGAAACATGGACACAGACGACACATTCTGAGCCAGCTACTTCGCGTAGGGGACAAAGAAGGGGTTTTTAGAATGGGTGTGGCTGCTTACTGGGGAGAGTAAGGAGGATTCAGGGGAAGTGGTGTCGGGAGATGTTGGTGGAGATGTAGGTGGGGGTGACGGAGAGGGTGCAGTAGGGCTAACGAGGTGGAGATGAAAGTACATGCTCTGAATACAGGGGTGGTCTATGAGGTGGGGATGAAAGAGATTTGGGTGGATCAGAAAAAGAGGAAGTTGGTTCAGGTGAATTAAGAGGAGTTGAAGAGTCTTTAGAGGGGGTTCGGACAGGAGTTTCACGAGCTAGGAGAATCTGAGTGGTATTACAAGTAGAGCAGAGAGAGGGACGGGAGTGCAGGTAAAAAAGCTTGGATGTAGGGCACCTCCGGCCATTTGCCTGTGTGGCAGTAGAAATTACTGAGATCAGTGAGAATGTTAAAATCGAAAGTTCCTTGCTCAGGCCACTGAGAATTATTATCTAGTGGATATTGGGGCCAGGCAGTAGTACAATAGAAAATTAGGCGTTTGGAACGTAAGTCCTGAGCCAGCCCGAGGGCATCAAGATTAAGTAGAAGACACCCCAGAGGAGTAGTAGGGTCCAGTTTTGAATTCTGGTTACCCATGATCCCTTAAGTCCCGATGAGAAGGTTCCGTTAAAGGACCAGTGTCCTAGTCGCTTTGCCAGAACCTTGGTAATGGGAGACCAGAAGAATAAAAGGGACATCTCCGCTGATATTCCTCGGTCTGGAATGGCTATGCTATGGAAAGACAGGGAATCCAAGGCATCCCCAGGATGTCTCTTTCTTTGGAATGGGAGAGCCTCTGACATAGAACTATAGTTTTAAAATGGACAGAAAATGGGCAGAGGCTCTGGAAATGGAACTGAGACCTGGATCTGAGTGCCCGGAATGGAGAAACTAACCAGAATGGGGAAACTCACTGGTGTTGGGTGATGGCAGCTGGAGGTTCCTGGTCCACAGCAAGAAGGAAGGAAAGGAGGGAGGGGGTGCAGCACTCTGTCTCAGCAGAGATTATGTGCACCACACTCCCCTCTCGGGTTTCGGCACCAGATGTAGGGTCGTGATGAAGAAAAGAGGAGGAGGCACAAAGAGTGGGATAAAGAAGTTTTATTCTGCACTCCTGGGTGAGGTTCACGGGTCCCTGAGAGGGGGGCCAGAGAAGTTGCGCCACCCAGACGGCAAGGGAGAGGTTTATATGGTTGTATAGTGGACCTACTGGGGGCAGAGGAAAAAAGGCAGGAACCAATCAGGTGAAAGCACCTCATTAGCATAGTCGTTAAGGGAGGGGGAAGGACCTGTGCTGGTTCAAACTAAGGCAGGAACCAAACAGATGGAAGCTGCATCTGAATTGGCCTATTTGTAACTTCTTCCTGCTCAATCTTTGACCCGCCTGACTGGTGCCACGTTCCCGCCCGACGCCTTACATTCATAATGCCTCTCTCTACTGTGAGTTTTTTTATGAGTATTGAGGGTTGAGAGGCAAATATAGGCTTTCCCACATTCTTTACATTCATAAGGCTTCTCTCCACTGTGAGTTCTTCTATGATAATCAAGGGATGAGAGGGTAGTAAATGCTTTCCCACACTCCTTACATTCATAAGGCTTCTCTCCACTATGAATTCTCCTATGTTTAGCAAGGATGGAGGAGACCCTAAAGGCTTTGCCACATTCCTTACACTGATAAGGCCTTTGTCCATTATGAATTCTCATATGACTTATTAGGTCTGATGACCAACTATAGGCTTTTCCACAGTCCTTACATTCATAAGGTCGCTCTCCACTGTGAATTCTCCTATGTTTCCTTAGGGATGATGACCAAATAAAACCTTTCCCACATTCTTTACACTCGTAAGGCCTCTGTCCATAATGAATCCTGCCATGGACTCTGAGACTAGAGGAATCTTTAAAGGCCTTCCCACATTCCTTACATTCATAACGCCTCTCTCCACTGTGAGTTTTTCTATGGGAACTGAGGTGGGAGTGTCGATTATATGCTTTCCCACATTCCTCACATTTAAATGGCTTCTCTCCTTTGTGAATTCTTCTATGTCTTACAAAGTTGGGGTAACGACTAAAGGCTTTTCCACATTCCTGACATGCGTAAGGTCTCTCTCCAGTATGAGTTCTCATATGTACCTTTAATGCCGATGACTTTTTAAAGGTTTTCCCACAGTCCTTACAATTATAAGGCTTATCACTCTTATGCAATGTTTTATGTAAAATGAAAGAGGAAGGACCACCATAGTTGTCACAACATTGTATACCTCCATGCTTATGACCTCTCATGTGTTTGCAATAGGAGGACAACCTACAAAACTCTTTCTTACATTCGTTACATTCATAGCGTTTACCACCATTGAGTGCTGACAAAGGCTTTTTAACACTTGAGATAAAAATGAAGTTCTTCCCACATACCTTACACTTATGAGGTTTCTTTCCACTACGAGTTCTCATACCAGCAGTTAGGTGAGAGGGACAAACACAGGCTTCTCCACTTTCTGTACAAGGATAGGAACTGTTTCCAGTCTGAGAGCTAGTATGGTCTGTATGTGATGGGTCATCCATGAAACTTTTTCCAAACTCTGAATATTCCAAATTATTTACTTCTGGAGGAATCCTTTGTAGCATGGTAAGATTTGGAATCCACCTGAAGGTTTTGCCACACTGACTGCCTTCATGACTTTCAGAAAAGTTCTCTGCTGTAGGATTTCTGTCAAACACAGGCAACATACTGTTGGTTTTGTATATTTCACTGTACACAAATTATATGCCAATAAAATGTATTTAAAAAAACAAAACAAAACAAAAAAAAAACAAACAAACAAGCTCAGCACAGAAAATTACATGGAACAAAGAAATCAACAGCACCATGAAAAAACACATAAGAAAATGACAGCAACAAATTCATATCAGTTAACAATTACACTGAATGTCAATGGATTAAATGCACCATGCAAGAGAAGGGCAGGTGCAGACTGGGTAAGAAAACATAATCAATCAATAAGCTCTGTACACATGGGAGGTACAGACAACAAATATGAACCCTTTTGCACATACAGTACTGTGTTGTCAGTGAAGGCAAACATGGGTAGATGGGTGGATAGATGGGTGGATAGATGGGTGGATAAATGGGTGGACAGGCTGAACGATTAGGTATGTCTATGAAATGGGGAGTGTATCCAAGAACATACATAGGGTTGGCAGACAATGGTCCTATAAGTTTATGTGAATGATCAGAAATCCCATATGTATAGTAGAGCTGGCAAGGAGCAAGGTTGTGGTAACTGCTTGGTCACAGCCAGCTACCCAGAGGGATTGAGTAGTTGAACTTGTGGGCTTGGGACCATAGTCGCAGGGGACATCAAGCTCAATTGGAATAACATACTATACAAAACATTCTTCCACCTCCTACTTTGTCAAGTAGCAACTGGGATCTTAAAAGCTAGGAAGCTGCCATCTAGATGCAACGATGGGTCTCTCCTCGTCCAGAGCAAACAAGAATGAAGAAAACCAAAAATTCATGGAAACAATTAGTCCTAGCTACTGGTCCATCATCCGATCTGCAGCCTATACAACTATGAGACCAGAAGAACTAGATGGTGCCTGGCTACTACTGTCATCCACTTGGAAGGGGATCTACGTAGGAGATCCCTGATAGAGAGGGAGTACAACGTGAAACAAAACTCAAAATCATTTGGAGGGGAAAAAGAAAAAACAAAACAAAATCGGGGGAGGGGAGGACCAGGTTTGCTGGTCCGATAGAGCCTGGTGGAACCACTGACTATGGACCCTAACTACCCTTCAGGTCTGGAATTGAACCCACATCTGTGGTTTCCAGCCAAACAAAATATAGGCATTATGAGTTGAACATTTACCTAAAGTAGATACACTCCTTGGAGAGAACAATCATGGGAGAAAAAAGGGCTGCTTATGCACAGGGAGACAGCTCAGGGGGCAGGAGTGTATGGAGGGATGGACACTGGGAAGAGATAACTATGGGGAGAAAGTGGGAGGGGAGATGCTGCATTGTGGTAAACCGTGGTCAATGTCATGAGACAAAGTATATGTGAACTGCTGTATTGAAAGTGAATTTGTTCTATAAATCTTCACCCAAATCACAATTAAAAAAAAAAAAAATGCTGTGTACAAGAGACACACCTTAGAGAGAAACATAAAAATGGATTAAAAATTTAAAGGTTGGAAAAAAATATATCAAGCAAATGGCAACCATAAAAAAGGAGTGGCAACATTAATTACGATAAAATTAACTCTAAGACAAAAACTGACAGAGGAGACATGGCAAGACATTATATAATAACTAAAAGATCAACTGAACAAGAGAACATAACCAAAATAAGTATCGTTGTACCCAATAAATGAGCTCCAAAATACATAAATCAGACTTTAACTGAATTGAAAAGACAAAGAGTCCATAGGCATAGCAGGAGAATTTAATACACCAATTTCAATCAAAGATAGAACAACTGTAAAGAAACTCCACGAGGAGGCAGAAGAACTAAACAATACAATCTACTGACTTGACCTTATAGGCAGTGCAGAGCACTTCACCCAACAACAGCACAATATACATTCTTTTCCAGTACACATGGAACCTTCTCCAGGACAGGCCATATGTTAGGCCACAGAGCAAGCCTCAGTCAATTCAAAACAATAAAATAATGCAATCTCCTCAGATCACAATGCTATATATAAAATTAGAAATAAACAACGGGAAGATGAAGGAAAAAAGAGCAAACACATGGAAACTGAATAACACCTTCCTTGAAAATGAATCTGGGAACTCTGGTGGCATACTGACTAAGGCATTTGATTTATAACCACCAGTCAGTCCTCGGAAGGAAGACTGGGCAATCTACTTCCGTAGAGATCCCTCTGAGGAAACCAAAGGTGGGGTTGCTATGTGTTGGATTCAACTCGAAAGCAGTGAGTTAGAAAACAACTGGATAACAGAAGAAATAAAAAATGAAATTAAAAAATTCTGTAAATCAAATGAGAATGAAAACACAACATACCCAACTCCTTGGGACACAGCAAAAGCAGTGATAAGAGGCCAATTTATCGCAATAAATGCACACATCATAAAAGAGTCAAAATCAACACTTTAAACCAACATCTCCAAAAATTAGAAAAAGAACAGCAGAAAAAGCTTACAGTCACCAAAAGAAAAGATTTTAAGAGAAATAAATAGAAAAGAAAGAGAACAGAAAAAATCAACAAGAGCAGAAGTTGGTTTTTGAGAAGATTAATAAAATTGACAAACCACTGTCAAGTTTAACAATGGAAAATAGGGAGAGAATATAAATAACACAAATAAGAAATGAATTGGGTGATATCACAACAGAACCAACGGAAATTAAAATGGTAACATCAGGATACTATGAAGAACTATACTCGCAACACATTTGAAAATCTGGAAGAAATGGAGAGATTTCTAGAAAAATACTATTTACCTAAACTAACACAGACTAAGTTGGAAAATTTGAACAGATCCATAATAAAAGAAGAAATTGAACAGGTCATCAAAAACAAAACAAAACAAAAAAAACCACCACCACCACCACAATAGAACTTCTCCTGAGAGTTTCACTGGAGAACTCTAACCAAACGTTCAGAGAACAGACACCAATTGTACTCAAACTATTCTAGAATGTAAATAAATAAGGATGGAATTCTCCCCAATTCATTTTTTGAAGCAAAGATAACCTTGATACCAAAACTAGGCAAAGACATCAATAAAAAGGAAAACTATAGACCAATATCCCTCATGAATATAGATGCAAAAATCTTCAACAAAATCCCAGCCAATAGGCCCCAACAGTGTACCAAAAAAATAATACATTTATTATTTTTAATAATAAATTAGGGTTCATACCAGGTATGCAAGAATGGTTCAACATTAGAAAAATAATCAACATAATCCATCCCATAAACAAAACAAAGTAAATGAATCACTCGATCCTATCAGTCAAGGCAGAAAAGGTAGTTGATAAAATCCAACACCAATTCCTGATAAAAACTCTCAGCAAAATAGGAATACAAGGGGCATTGCTCAACATAATAAAGGGCATCTATGCAAAACCAATAGATACATTATTCTCAATGGAGAGAGACTGAAACAATTGCCTTTAGAACAGGAACCAGACAAGGATGCTCTTTATTGCCACTGCTATTCAACAATGTATTGAAAGTAATAGCCAGGCAAATAAGGCAAGAAAGGGAAATCAAAGGCATCCAGATTGGAGAGAAGTCAAACTGTCCCTATTTGCTGATGATATGATTCTATACATAGAAAACCCAAGAGACTCAGCAAAAAAACTACTGGAACTAATTGAGAGATTTAACATAGTGGCAGGATACAATATCAACATACAAAAATCAGTTGGATTCCTCTACACCAGCAAAGAGATTGCCGAAAAGGAAATAAAGAAATCAATACCATTTACAACAGCTACCAAAAAAATAAAATACTTGGGAATAAATCTCACAAGGAACACAAAATAGCTCACTATTGTAAAAAGTCAAGGAAAGGATTATATATGCAAGGAAAGTCACTTTGTTGATCCCCAGGGTTGGGAGGGGAGAGGAGGGAACATGGCAAAAATAAAAACAAAATATAAATAAATAATGAGACATTCTGACAATTGTGTCCAAATGATGTATAAACATTTCAAGTAGTCAAAAACTGGCTCACATTATAAAAATAGTATACTGTGAAAATTCTCAGAACACATTTTACAACAGCCTTGACACACACTTGTATGGATGTATTAGTATTTTCAAGATTTCAAACCTGTTCCCATTGATTCCACTAATGGTAGCAGCCTACAAGTTGCATTACAATCAAAGCTGTTGCCTGACTCATCTGACCTGAGTAAGAAACAAATAAAAGTGCCCCAATCAACTGCTGACAACTGTACCGATTTAAATGTGTTGCTATGTAGGTACTGGATTACCAGTGGCTCTCTGGACAGCAACACGTATAAGAAATTGTGTGGGCGGCCATAATGTGTTTCCTACATGGCTCAAAATGCAACAGATTCAGCTGTTATATAACATGTAGACTTGTTCATGTTGGCAATTGCTTTAATGTCATGAAGTGATTCAGGTGTATGTACATACGTGCATATGTATGAAGGCGCTCTGGTGGCATGGTGGGTAAGACATTTGGCTGCTAATCAGAAGGACGGCAGTTCAAATCCAGCACGTATTTTAATATTATGGCACCTTAGGACTTCCTCCTGTTGCACTGTTTTGTCATGTTTGAATGACACTCACCTCAAATGTCTCCGCTGATTTTTATTCTGATTCCTACTGGCATTGGATTCAGAGATTTCTCCTATCGTACAGGACCAACTGTTACTCCTCATGAATGTCATTATATGTTCACCAGATAACTTTCCTCCAAAATTCATGTTCTGCGAGACTGACATAGTAATTCAGGTTGAGGTTCACAACATGAAACAAAAAGTAAAAGCATTAAGGAGAACAAAGGCTACTTTAAATAAAAACAAGACTTAGCCACATCTCCCTGTATTAGCACACTGGAAATGCTTCAAAAAATAAAAGCCATGTAGTAAGTAATACTTCTATGAGGGCGGAGAGTAATAGTGACATAAAGAACTGTAATTAGGAGAGAGAAGTAGAAAGATACTGAACATAATACACATGTAACAGCCAAAGAGGACAAGGATCTCCATGAAGACAGGTGTGGGCAGATGACTAAAATAGAAAGGGAAGTGCAGGGATTTGTGAATTTGTGTCAACTCAAGAGACACTTTCTAACTGACTGATTCAAATGTAATACCCTCTAAGGAGGGCTGGTCATTCAAGTGACTCGTTTTCCTGGTGCTTCACTACACAGTGGCCCTGTATTACTCCTGTCTTTATTGTACTCAGATGGGTGTAGCTGACACCATGCTCACGGAGAAATGCTATCATGAGGGAAGACATGAAGAGCAAAGAACATTTCCTTGGCACTGAGCTAATACTTAGTTCTTCAGTGTTTCTGAAGATGAACAGGTGTGAGTTCAACTGCAGTAAAATAAGCTTGTTAAACTTGTAATGGACACTGTGAAACTTGCTCCAAGTTCCCGAATCACAAATCTCCCAGTCCCCGAAAGCATCTCTGAAGGAAATGCTTACACTTACAACACTTACAGACTCCCAGGGATTTTAATCACAAGAGAAATGGTTTTCATTTTCATACATAGAACTTTACGTCCACGGGGAAGTCAGGACATATGAGCTCATAGTGGAAAGTACCACGCCTGTTTTATGTAAGAACTTATTCCTAATTCTCAGCACACTGGAGCACAGCCAATGACCAAATATTTCACTTCATTGTTGTTGTTATGTGCCGTCAAGTCGGCCCCGACTCATAGCGACCCCTCCTTGGGTTTCCGAGGCAGTATCACTACGGAAGTAGGATTGCCCAACCTTCCTTCCGAGGAGTGGCTGGTGGGTTTGAACCGCCAGCCTTCTGGTTAGCAGACTATGCTACCAGAGCTCCTTCACTTCATTAGACGTTTTTATTTTATTTTTAAATAAAATGCCATTCTTACCCACGGAGGACAGGTTTTTCAAGGTTTCCAGCATCACATCTCTGTAGAGTTTCCTCTGAGTAAGATCCAGCAGAGCCCACTCTTCCTGGGTGAAGACCACGGCCACATCCTCCATGACCACTGAGTCCTAAAACAGCCCACACATTCTGGATCAGGAAGGTACAATAGACTCCAATGTGTACAAGCATGAATAGTGAGGCTGACAGTCCAAGGAAACCCGAACTATAGACATTTGACAAAAAGGTTCTATGTTCTACTGAGGTCTACGCTACAGTATAAACATCAACTTCACCTCTTCACTACTTCACTTCCACAGACTGCCTTCTGCCTCCCAAACCTCCAACACACTGAAATAATCTCTCCAAAGTTGGATTGTGACTAGATGCAGTCTCAATTGGATTGTGACTAGATGCAGTCTCAATCCTCCCTCTTGATGGTGAAGAACAGTTAGAAAACATAGCAAAAATCACAGCAATTCTCTCAGTTACATCATAACTTCGCCGTTAACAATCATACCAATGAAAACACCAGAACGTGCTCAAGTCACTGCTGGTGGGAATGCAAAATGCTCCATCTAGCTTGGCAATTCCTTCCAAAACGGAATATAATGTTAAGACCTCAACCAGCAATTGCCACCTCTGGGATTTGCTCAAATGAGCTGAAAACTTTTTTCCACACAAAAACCTGTAATAGAAATATTTTAAGATCTTTATTCATGATTGCCAAAAGTTGGAAGCTACCAAGAGGCAATTCTAAAGATGATTGGATGAAAGCATTCTTTGTCAGTTACCAGGGGTGGGAGGGGAGAGGAGAGAACACTGTTAGATAGGTAGAGACCAGTATGATTTGGGTGAAGAAAAGGGCAATGTACCAAATATGAGTGATTAACACAGTGCACTGAGGAGGAGGAAGAGATAGAGAGGTACATGGGAGGTACAGACCACAAAGATGAAACCTTCTGCACATACAGTACTGCATTGTCAGTGATGGCAAATATGGACCTGCAGGTGGATGGGTAGACAAGTTGAATAATCAGGTATGTCTATGCAGGGGGTAGTGTGCTTATGACCATGTATAGGGCTGGCAGACGATGTTTCTACAAGTGTATCTGTATGTTTTGTAAGAATGTCCAGGTATATAGTCGAGCTGACAAGGGACAAGGATGTAGTCACTTCTTGGTCACAACCAGTGAACCAAAGGCAGCGAATAGTTGGACCTGTGGGTTCAGGACCATGGTTGCAAGGGACACCAAGCTCAACTGGCATAACATACTACACAAAAATACTGTTCAACATCCTACTTTGGTGAGTAGTGACCGGGATCTTAAAAGCTTGCAAGTGGCCATCCAGATGCAATGATGGGTCTCTCCTTCTGTATGTGAACTATTGTATGGAAAATGAATTTGCTCTGTACATTTTCACCCAAATCACACAAACACAAAAAAAGCTTGAAAGCGGCCATCCAGATGCAACAATGGGTCTCTCCTCGTCCAGAGAAAAGAATGAAGAAAATTAGTCCAAGGAACTGGTACACCATGTGATCCTCAGCCCATACAACTATGAGACCAGAAGAAATAGATGGTGCCCGGTTACTTGACACCAGCAGAGCCCACTCTTCCTGGGTGAAGACCACGGCCACATTCTCCACTACCACTGAGTCCTGCAACATCCCAGAAATTCTGGATCAGGAAGGTACCATGGACTTCAAAGTGTACAAGCATGAATAGTGAGGCTGACAGTCCAAGGAAACCCGAACTATAGAGATCTGACAAAAAGTTTCTATGTTCTACCAAGGTCTACACTACAGTATAAACATCAACTTCATTCCTTCACTAGTACAAAGTCAGTACATCCCTTCATCAGTACATCCCTTCACTAACTACATTCACTTCCACTAACTACATTCACTTCTACATTCACTTGGCACAATCACTTGGAGGAGGACTGGTTCAGGAGATCCTGGACAGAGTGGGAGAATAATGTGGAATAAAACTCAAAATCATTTAAAGAAAAAGGTGGGGGACCAGTTTTGCTGGTCTGATAGAGCCTGGTCGAACCACTGAGACTATGGCGCCAAGCTGCCCTTTAGGTCTGGAATTGAACCCACTCCTGTGGCTTCCAGACAAACAAAAAGACAGGCATATGAATTGAACAACTGAACAATTACATCACATAGATACACTCCCTGGAGAAATCAATCATGGGAGAACACAAGGGTAGTGTATGCACAGGGAGACAGTTCCAGGGGTAGAAGTGCGTGTCAGGGAAGGACCCAGGTAAGGTATAACTATGGGAAGGAAGTGGGAAGAGAGCTGTTACACAGTTGGAAATTAAACTCAATGTCATGAGACAAAATGTGTACGAAATGCTGCATGGAAAATGACTTTGCTCTGTAAACTATCACCCAAATCACAAAAATTAAAAAAAAAAAAAAATGCATAGAAAGTATGATGCATCCATATACTGGAATTGTACTCAACAATAAAAGAAATGAGCTAAGGAAAGTCATATAAAGACACAGCAGAACCTCAAATAAATATTGCTATGGAAAAGAGGCCACGTTGGAAAAGGCAAAAGTATATAGACTGTAAAAAGATCAGGGGTTGCCAGGTTACAAAGTTGAGGGTAAGGGATGGATAAGTGAAACACAAAAAAGTGTTCTGGAATTCCTATTCTTTTCAATGTTATACATAATTTTTTATGTTGATCCATATAGTCAAATGATTTTTCATAGTCAACAAAACCCAAGTTGAACATCTTTCTGGTGTTCTCCACTTTCAGCCAAGATCCACCTGACATCAGCAATGATAACCCCTGATCCACATCCTCTTCTGAATCCAGCTTCCATTTCTGGATGTTTCCTGTCAATATACTGCTGCAACTGGTTTTGAATTATTTTTATTAAGATTTTATTTGTGTGTAAAATAAACAATATTGTTTGATAATTTCCACATTCCACTAGATCACCATTCTTGGAATGGACACAAATATTGATCTCTTCCAGGCAGTTGGCCAAGTAGCCCATTTACAAATTTCTTGGCACAGACAAGTGTGACGGTTGGAGCTTTGTGTCAACTTGGCTAGAACACAATTCTGTGTGGTTTAAGCTGTTGTAATGTGGTTATTCCCATGATGGGATCAGTTGATTATGTTTTGAGGAGCGAATCTGTTGAAAGGGAGTTTCCCTAGGGGTGTAGCTTGCTTCCAGTATATCTATGGACATCCTGGGAAAAGAGACATTCTTCTGTGGATCAGGATTCTGTTGTGCTGTCTACAACTGTCCATGAGTGAACAATCCGGCATTCGGCCTGGAGACCTTGGATTCGTCATTTGTTGGAGTCAACAGCTGGTATACTGCCTGCCAGCCTTGAGCTCCTCAGCTCCAGTGGCTGCAAGAGTTGGAAAAAACCTCCAGCTTGACATCTGATCCAGGAACTTTGGACTTTCCAGCTTCTGTAAGTATGTGAGCCATTTTCCTAAGATGAATTTCTCTATATATACATATATATAAGCTTTACTGGTTTTGTTTCTTTAGAGAATCCAGTCTAACATAACAAGTAAGTGCCTCCAGCACAGCATCTGTTTGTTGAAGCATGTCAATGGGTAGTCCATCAATTCCTGAAGCTTTTTTTTTTTTTAACCAATTCCTTCAGTACATCTTTGACTTCTTTCTTCAGTATAATTGATATTTCATCATATGCCATCTCTTGAAATAAATGAACATCAACCAACTCTTTTTTGTACATTGACTATGTGTATTCCTTCCAACTTCTATTTCATATTTCCTGCATCATTCAAT
>NW_006922118.1:1127023-1133581 GCF_000298275.1 Orycteropus afer afer
ATTATAATAACTGACTTTGTCTTCTTGAGCTACTCTTTGAACTCTCCTGTTCAGCTCTGTTATCTTATCATTTCTACCAACTGCTTTGGCGACTCTCCATTTAAGAGCAAGTTTCAGAGTCACTTCTGACACCCATTTTGGTGCTTTCTTCCTTTCCTATCTTTTTAATGATCATTTTATTTTTGCACGGACGATGTTCTTGATGTCATCCTACAATTCGTCTGGAGTTCAGTCTGCACATGGTCTCTACATTCAGGTGGGATACAATCAAGGTAACATTTTGGTTCTCATCATCCTCAGCTTCAACTTGAATTTGCAAAATCAGCAGTTGATGTTCTATTCTTAAGATTTTAGGATGCTTTAAACCACCTTTCACATGGCTTGTAATATGCGTTCCTGTCTTTGAGAAGTTTTAATTGATGAAACTGAAACAGTGTCAATAGAAACACACCACATGTTAAAGAAATTTTCTTCTGCTGGAGACTATAAATCCAAATAAAACCATACACATATCTCATGAGGTAGAGTTTCTCCAAAGAAAGACAACATCAATTCTATATTCTAATTCAAGACAACAGACACCATTAAAAAAATTCAAGGACTAAATAACAGCTGTAGATGTAAGTGGGAAGACGAGGACTTAGATTTGGGATTCATGATTCCTATGTACCTGAAGCCCTCAAGTCCAAAGGATTTCCCACTGGAGAGGAAAAGAAAATGGGAATGGAGAGTCCACAGAGGGTCCTACTTGACTCAGTGTTCTCAGCTTCATACCTTTGGTGACATCAGGAGAGCACCAACACCACCCACGAAAACATGGACTGTCAGGGATTTCATCTACAAACTCTCTCCTCACTTTCTAACCCATAACACAGTATGAGAGGGGAAGTGATCCCTTTACCACTGCACAGAAAATGCTCCAATGCCTAGAGGAAGACAAGGAAACTTCTAACAGACATGAGGCAAGAATGCCTCTGCAGGGCCAGGTCTCACTCACCACATCCAAAGCTCCTCTCTCATCAGGCTCTTGTCAGCAGAGCCTGGCATTTAACATACCAAAGCCCAGGGGAGGGATGGAAATGTCCTATGGTGCCAATTCAGAGTCATATGAGGAAGCTGACTCCCAGAAATTCGTATCCAGAAAAGTCACATTTGTATACAGAAAGGGACCAGTCACAGTGCCGCCTAGGGTCAATCCCTTGGTCTCCTCTGTCATCTCTTCATTGAGCAACAAGTCCCACAGCACCCAACTGGTCCCGCAACAATTCATGTCCAGCCTCACCCTCTTTTGGGAAGAAAAACTCACCATGCCCTCTCCACCTTCTGAAACTTTACGAGAACATTCCATCAAAACCCAGTGTCCACTTCAGGAGGATGGATGGATTTAGAAGCAGAGCACTGGGCAATCTGGAAGGAGATGAGTAATGTTTGGTGTACACACCAGACACAGCAGTTGAAATACTTCCTTGGGATTTATGGATGTGTAAGATGGTCACCTGAGATCCCCAGCTAGAAGGACTGGATGAGTTCTCCCTCCTCCACAATGGAGATCTGAAATGGAAGAAGGACGGGGAGGAGGCAGTGTTGAGTAAGCAGGAGTGACAGGTGTTTGACTTCATCCCAGGCTCAGAAAGATGTGCCACCCTGAGGGCATCTACAATGAGGGCAGAAAAGGCTCCAGCCTACAGACCTGCATTCATGCAGTGCTATGGGACGCTTCTTTTTGGTGATTCTCTTTGGCATCACTGAAGGAGACATGTACTTGTTCCAGAGCCTATGAAGCAACTAGGCCTGGCCAGGCTGGAAAACTTAACCCTGATTTCCTCCAGGGAGTCGTCAAGGGTTCAATATGGAAGTTGTGTGTTCACCTGAGTACCTCTGTCCATTACAGACCAACACCTGCACTGTTATTTTGATATGAACACAGGGGAATATTTGGAAAGAACATAATCCGCACATTATGTTAATGAACTCAACATGAGTCATTCCTTTTTTGGTTACTAGCACTTAAAAAATCTCATCACTGTACTTTTCAAAATTTTTTCATTTCATTTAAACAACTGTAATATACGAAGAGCAGTGTTTGCACAAGGAGATCGCTCACGGGGCAGGAACACGTAGGTAAGAAGGACACAGGGAAGAAGTAACTCCAGGGAGGAAATGGGAAGATAGCCATAACATTGTGGGGAATTGCAAAGTCATGAAACAAAATGTGTTAAATCGCTGTATGGAAGATGAATTTGCTCTGTAATCTTTCACTCAAATCACAATAAACTGCTTAAAAAAAAAAAAAAAAGTTAGTTATTTCCAAGCTCTCATTTGCAGCACAAGAACTGCTTCATGCCCTTCAAGGGCTGTGCACTGGCCTCATAAAGCCCAGAGTGATCACCCTAGTTCCAAACAACCTGCTACAGTTGCCTCCTCCAATCTACCTCACAAAGCTCCTGCTCCCCACCCATGCTTTATTTCCTCTGCTTCCTGTTCTCTGACTTTCATCAAGGGATGGGTAATGCTGGCCTCTCTGCTGTCTCAGGGATTAACACACTGTTTTCCCACCTGAAATATTCTTTCCACCCCCATCCACAGTATGTCCTATCAGCCTTATCAGCACCTACTCAAACCAAACCAAACCCATTGCCTTCTAAGTCAATTATGACTCATAATGAGCCCTCCTTGTGTTGCCAAGGCAGTATCTCTACAGAAGAAGATTACCCAGTCTTCCTTCTGAGGAGTGGCTGGTGGGTTTGAACTGCCAGCCTGCTGGTTAGCAATCAAGTGCCTTAGGCACAATGCCACCAGAGCTCTTTATCAGCACCTAGGACAAGAAAGATAATTTTCTGATTCCACATTTAAAGGTTTGGATCAGTTTCATTCATTACACAGGCTTTCCACTTGGGCCTCTTTACTAAGTCATAGTTCTGAAACTGGGCAAATGCAGTTCATGCTCCAAGAAGCCTTCAAATTTTTACAAACGGTGGTTCTTTGGCAGGAAACACTGTGGTTCAATCCACAGTGTCCACTCCAGCAAAGACACACACAGTGGGGGTGTGAGCACCATACACCACTCATGGCCTGCAGTAAGATCATTCAGCAATGAGACATTTCTTATCAGACCAACTTGGATTGGCTGAACTGTTCCTCACACAATCTGGATGAAAATGTGTCTGCCTTACAGCCATAGAAACAACTTGAAACATACACACTAGTAAAAGTTTTCCTCCTAAAGTGGAGATAAACAGGGTCTTTAATAAAATACATACTAGCACTGCTATTTCTTCATTCTTCGTCTGTCTTAAACACTGTAAAAGGGGAAAACAGACCCAGATTCAAACAGGTTCAAGACCCTTTTATTATCCCTTGGACAAGACAAAGGCTGAGGGATGAGGAATGAGGGAAACCATCAGCATGAACACAGTACAGAAAGCTGAATGGAGTCCGCTGAATCACAACCACGGGCCTAGTTATATATGACTGAAAACAAAGGGAATCATTACAAAATCACGATTGGCAGCAAGTCAATTAATCACTGTTGAACAAGGGTCTAAAGAAGTGGGGAAAGGACCCTGATTGGGATAAGAACACCAGTGAAGATTAAAAAGGATTACAGGATTCTTTCTGGGCCATGTCTATCTGGCTACATGGTGGTTCAGAGCCACCGGACCCTTGGCCATAAGGTGATGACTGTCAGGTGGGAACATGGCAGGCCATGCGAGTAAATGATTGAACAAGAAGAAATTACAAGACTGGCCATTAAAAACCAGTCAAACAGGATTGAGCAAGAAGCAATTATGAAAAACTGGCCATGCAGGGAAGCACTTGACCACAGTCTATACCACATCTGGATGCACATAACCCTTGGCTCCTGGAGTAGATGCCACATGTGATAAAACCCCAGCACATGACCCTTGCTTATGAAGACCCTCAACTATTTCCTGCCCACTATGTTAATGAGTTAATGAGGTGTTTTGTCCTCTTTGGTTCCTCCAACACATCCCCTGTCCTCAAACAGGTCTGCTAAGGCGCGGAAAAATATCACTATAAAATCCCCTTCTTTCACCCAGGGCGGAGCGACTTCTCAGGCCCCATAAAGGGACCAGTGAACCTAGCCAAGAGCACACAATAAAGCTTTCTCTGTTGGGCCGAAGCAAACCCAAGCCACCAACATTTCAGTTAGCAGATTCCTCCTGGTGTCAGGCCCTGATGAGACAGCCTGATAAGACAACTGAAGTGACAGAACCCACCCTGACTGGAAAGTCCCACGCAGGGCAAACTTCCTCTTGTGAAGCCCCCTCATGCTATTTAAGTACAGACCCATGCTAACAGCTAAATGGACCCCACCATTTCCTTAGTGTCCGCACTTAGGTCCTCCACAAGACTATAAACCCTCCCCTCCCCAGCCAGGTGGTGCGACTTCTCTGGCCCCTCTCAGGGACCCGTGTACCTCGCCCGGGCCCCTCTCGGGGACCCGTAAACCTCACCTGGAAACTCAGAATAAAACTTCTCTTTAACCTCACTTTTGTGTGTCCTCTCCTCCTTACTGTGGCCTTACATTTGGTGCCGACACCCAGGAAGAGGAGTAGAACTCGAGGGAATTCTTACTCCCCTTCTCCTTCTTCCCTCCGGACCAGGGAATTCCGGCATCCACCACTGGTAAGTCACATCTTACCCATTACTCAATGCCCACCTGAGGACATACATTTTGAATTCTGTTGTCCTTCATCCTGTGGGCCATTTTAATTTTTTGGCTCTGGGCGATGAACCAGTACCTACTACCAGACGGTTTGAATTAGTTTTGTTGTAATCTGTCTGCGTCTGACTGAGAGGTTGTGTGAATGTTTTTATAATGCTCCAAAATCTAGGTCGCGGAGCCTGAGTGGGCCCTCAGTTGATTTCCATGTGAAGTCAGATCGGCACAACGGTGTGGCTCTGCCCTCCGCTCCGGGGTTTATATGGAGACACCTTAGCCAAAGACTCACTTAAATCCCTGAGAGGGGAGCGGACAACTGGGCATCTGACTGGTCCTTGGGACATGTCTCCAGTGTGATTACTTTCCTCTTTTCATGTCTCCAGTGTGATAATTTTCCTCTTTTAATATCTCCTGTGGATTACTTTTGGAGAATTGACTTGCCCAAAGGTCTGAGTTTTGTTCCGGAGTTTTCTGCATCACTGGCACAGGGTTCCAGGAACCCCAGGAAAATCGTGGTACCACGTCAGAAACTCCTCATGGTCCAGAGTTTGGTTGCTCGGGGACGCCTGACATCCCACCTCCCCTGAGGGTGTACCCCTCATTCAACTGTCTAGCATCAGGCGGAGACATCCACCTACGCAAAACAGTCCGGCTGGCACAGGGTTCTGGTGGCCCTATCCGAAAAACTCAGAACCAATGGGTAGTCAGAACTCCAAAATAGATCCAACAACCCCTCTGGGGTGTTTATTAACGAAACTTAAGACCTTATTACTAGACCAGGACCTCCGTCCCAGACGCCTCATCTTTTACTCCACCACAGCATGGCCCCAGTACCAACTAGACAATAGCTCTCACTGGCCAGAGCACAGAACTTTTGACTTTAATATCCTTATAGACTTAGACAATTTTTACCAGCACGCAGGCAAATGGCCGGAAGTCCCCTACGTCCAAACCTTCTTTTGTTTGTGTTCCCAGCCCTTATTGTGCTCGAAATGTAATACCACTTATATCCTCCTTGCTCGCGAAAAACCCAAACCTCTCTCCCCCTTTGAAACCACTCAAACAGTTTCCTCTTCCTCCTTTTCTAACCCACTGGAAAACCTGTCCCTGTCCCCCAGACCCCCTCCTTATGCTGCAACACAACCCCCTCTCCCCCAGGTAACACCGCCCTCCCTTCCCCTTACCCCTACAACTCCCTGCCCCCTGGCTCACCTACCTCCCCAGACATCCTCCTCTGCCTCTCCCACCCTTTCCTCTCCAGACACCCAGTCCAAACACACCAGAGATCCCACAAAATTAAAATACTCCAGTGCCTCCTAACAGGTCTGCAAACTGTCTCTCATAAAACAATTAATTTTGACAAACGCCAAAACATTATCCGACTTCCAGGGAGAACCCAGCCACCTTCCTGAACCGATTAACCAAGACCCTTACCCAATTTACCCACCTAGACCCCTCCTCTCCGGCTGGGGCCACAGTCCGAGCCACTCACTTTATAACCCAATCAACTCCTGACATTAGAAAGAAACTAAAAAAAAAAGGCTGAAGAGAAACCCCAAACTCCCATCAGAGATTGAGTAAATATGGCCTTTAAAGTCTTTAACACCCGAGAAGAGAAAGCGGAGGCAGATAGAGAAACCAGGACCCGCCAGAAGGCCACCTTGCAGGCCAATGCCTTGCTAGTGGCCCTAAAGCCAGCACATAGTGACAGAAGACCTCCTTCCTCCGCGGCTCCCAGATCCTGCTTCAAATGCGGTAAGGAAGGGCACTGGGCCAAACCCTGCCCTCAGCCCCGACCAGCCCCCGGCCCATGTCCAGCGTGTGGTTTGAAAGGACATTGGAAGAGTGACTGTCCCTCTGTGTCAAAGCAC
>NW_006922118.1:1134081-1135453 GCF_000298275.1 Orycteropus afer afer
CCCTGACCTTGTTAATCCATGCATATGAAATACCACTTCCCCATCCATTACCTCTCATCACCCTCCTATTATAGTACGTTTAAAAAACCCTACACAGTTCCCGTCTAAACCCCAATTTCCTATCTCCTGCACACGCCGACACAGCCGTTTCCTCTTACACAACATTTTTAATCTAAAAAACTCTTAATCTCCACTCAATCCCTTTATAACACCCCTATCCTACCAGTACAAGCAAACAAATATTACAAGTTCTATCCACAGACCCTTAAAAACACACACCAACCCCTTCCTTTTCCTGACTCCACTGCACACCAAAAAAAGAAGTATAACCAGTATTTCCCATTGTTTCTTATATACTTCCCTAATTTGACCTTTATTAACCACTGTTCCCATAAACATTATTTCTTTTTCATCCTCCACCTCTTATCAAAAAGAACACAGCCTACGCTTCTTATTACCCTCATTAATTCCTCTTTAACACTTGTATACTTCCTTCCCAATTTTATTTTTAACTGTACACACTATTTACCTATAAATGGTACCGTACAGCCTAAAAATAACCATACCTTCTTTTAGTGTAATAGTACAATAATTCCTTGCATAAATTCTTCCACAAAAAATCCATACCTCCCAATAACTTTCATTCCTTAACTTACACTCTACACAAAAACTGAATTTTTTATCTTTTCTACAACACTAACCCAGAAAAAAAAAAAAGCCTTCCTTCCTATCATAATTAATCTTGCTCTAACCTCCACCACCCTGTCTGTTGAAGCACAGTATCACGTCAACACAGAACTAGAAAATCAGTTACAGCTCCCAGTAAAAACCACAGCAGACTCTCTAACCGCCCTACAACACCAACTACCCTCTCTAACTCAAGTTACTTTACAAAACCGACAAACCCTTGACCTGCTAAGTCAAAAAAAAAAAAAACAAAAAACCTCTTCCTCAGAGAAAAATATTACTACTATATCAACAAATTTAGCCTCATAGAAAAAAATACTAACACCTGAGTGAAGACCTACGCAAAAAAAAAAAAAAAAAACCAAATCACAAACTCCCCATTCACGTAGTTTCAGTCTCCATTAACCGCCTGAGTACTTCCCCTTATAAACCCAATTATACTAATTGCCATCTTCTTCCTCTTTGCCCCTTAACTCCTCAAGTTTCTCCAAAGCCAACTTGAAAAAATATCTCGGGTCACAGTGAATCAACTTCTCTTACATCCTTATACCAAGTTGCCAACTGACGACCCCAACTTTTCAGACTCCAACCTATGAAACCCCTACCCCCCTCTCCGACCCCGTTCAGCAGGAAGAAGCTAAGAGAATCACATCGCCCTTTATCAATTAAAAAAGGTTAGAATGTT
>NW_006922118.1:1135938-1140907 GCF_000298275.1 Orycteropus afer afer
CCCGTAAACCTCACCCGGAAACTCAGAATAAAAACTTCTCTTTAACCTCACTTTTGTGTGTCCTCTTCTTCTTACTGTGGCCTTACATTCCCAACTTCTACTTTTGAATCCTCTCTTCCTTTCCGCCGCGACCCCTTCACCGCAACCTTAAAATTACCAAGCAATACCAAGACCTCAACCTTAATCTGAATTAGGAAAGGATACACTCCGGCAATTCCCTAGTTTCTTGTGTGAGCATAATCAACATTCAACCACACTCTTTCAGAGGCCAAACGATCCCGCCCCAGATTTCTCCTGTAACTTGTCTATGCAAGGGAACGAAGTCGTAAGTTAGAAAGAACTCCACCGGCATCTCAACTTCCGTCAAATTCAAAATACCACAGCCTTCCACCAACCCTAGTGCTTTAGAATTTAAGCTTTCCTACAACGCCTATAATCATTAAGGGACGATGAATTCCTCACCATATTCTCCATTTGTGAGTGACCCCCAACACTAAAGAAAAGTCCCTCCTGAAGAGACACAGAAAACTAGTAACAGCCATTTTATGGAGGAAAATGTGGTGGAGAACTTGCTCCCCATGAGCTAAGAACAGACCGGACCCTGAGTTCACATACGGGCCCTTAGTAAATCCCTGTCCACGGACAAGCGAAGGGATCCCACCATGTTACCTGTAATCACACCGAGAAAAGCTGAAGAGCGTCCCGTGCTCGGCGTCCGGAAAGCGGATGTGGCTGCCGCGCCGCGACAGCGCAAGAAGCGGCGGCGCCCGAGCGACAAGAGACAGGCTGCGAGGACAGGTCAAGAGTCGCAGCAGAGCGGGGGCAGCGCCTCGACCCGGAACCGGAGCCTGCGGTGCACCTGCCAGGGCAGCAGGCGGACTAGAGACTGTGGAAAATCTACCTCAGGCCTGAGCAGGAGCGCGAACAAGCACCCTCCTGGCGAGCACGCCGACTAGAGTCTCAGGAACAAGCTAAGTATTCCCAGAGCTGAAATGAGGACCACATGACTATCTACCAAGCCCAGAAGGCACTCTTCCGCCTCCGGTTTCTGAAGTCTCGGTGCAGCATAGGAGAGAATCCTGAGGGAAACAACGAGTGCTCGAAATTGTGACCATAGGGTTTGTAAGGTCGCAGTAAGAAGAGGACGCACAAAAGTGGGATTAAAGAGAAGTTTTTCTTCTGCATTCCCGGGAGAGGTTTAAGGGTCCCCAAGAGGGGCCCGGGCAAGGTTCATGGGTCCCTGAGAGGGGCCAGAAAAGTCACGCCACCCGGGTGAAAGAAAAGGGTTTTTATAGTGTTACTTTTCCTGTTCCTCAGTGGATCGGATTGAGAGCAGGGTATATGTTACAGGAACCAATAAGGTTAAAGCACCCTATTAGCATGGGGGCAAGAAGCAGAGCTGAAGCACTTCATTAACATGTTGTTGTTTGCCATCGAGTCGGCCCGACTCATAGCGACCCCTCCTTGGGTTTCCGAGGCAGTATCACTACGGAAGTAGGAATGCCCAACCTTCTTTCCGAGGAGTGGCTGGTGGGTTTGAACCGCCAGCCTTCTGGTTATCAGTCAAGTGCCTTAGCCACTATGCTACATAGTGGGTAGGAAATGGTTGGGGGCTTTCATGAGTAAGAGTCAGGTGCTGGGGTCTTTCCTAAGTAAGGATTATGTGCTGGGGTTTGGTATGGGCTCTGGTCAGGTGCCTCCTTGCTTGACCAGTTCTTATAATTCCCTCCAGCTTAATCATACACCCGCCTGGCCAGCAATGCTCCTGCCTGACATTGTAGCCTTTTTTGACGATAAAGGGCGAAGTTATCATTCTGGCTGGTTCCTACTGAACGGGGTAGAAGTGGGGGTTAAAGGCTGGTGTCAGTGGGAATTGGGTTGGTTGGTAGGGGAGTGTACGAGCGTAGAAGTAGTTGGTTAACAATAACTCTGGACATTTGAGTCAGTTTTGGAGGAATCTAAGGAAGCAACGGACGAAAAGGAAAATGAAACTTAATAGTATAAGAGGTCTTATAAGGGGTAGTAACCAGGCTGTTAGTGGTGACTGGAGCCATTCAAATGGTGAGGTTCCTGTTCCATGTCTATTATGTAGTTCCTCACTCAGTCGAGTCAATGTATTGAAGTTTTGTTCCACCAGACAGGATTCATTGATATAATAGCAGCATTCTTCTTTAAGAAAGAGGCAAGTTCCACCTTTTTCTGCTGTTAGTAGGTCTAAGGCTCTTCGATTCTGTAAAGTAACTTGGGCTAAAGAAGTTAGTTGTTGCTGGAGGGAGGCTAGGGAATCTGCAGTGGTTTCAAGTGTTACTTCCAGACGGGTTTAAAATCTTGGGCTGATATTATACTATGACCCAAGGCTCCACCTGCTATTCCTACTACTACAAAAGCAGAGGCTAAACTGAGGCCCACCATGATAGGTAGAAAAGCAGTTCTTGTGGTTCTGGTTTCAAGTAATAGCCAGGAAAATTCGGATTCCCCATATAAAGTGAGTTGGGATGTTATTGTTACTGGAAAGCAGGGGCTTGGAGTGGTGGAGTTCAAACATTTAGTTAAAGTTCCATTACACCAAAAGTAAGTGCTGGGTGCTGCAGAGGTACAGGTCATAATAAAGATGTTTTGTGAGCAGAAACTGTGCCTCAGGGGGGTAGATAAGGTGGTGTTGGTGCAAAAACAAACTTGGAAGGATGTGTCTTGTTAAGGGTTTCGGTTTCCAAAGGGGCATTTGTTTCAGAGGAGTGGTGCAGGAAGTTCTAGAAGGTTGTCGTGGGTGCGGACAACGGCTGGCCCAGTGGCCTTCCTCTCCGCGGGGCTCCTGTTGGGAGGTTGCTTTTGGCTGGTCGAGTAGGTGCCGGCCTCAGGGCTGCCACTAAGGCTTGGCTTGTAAATTGGCCTTCTGGCGAGTGTGGGATTCCCTATCTGCCTCAGCCCATTCCTCCCGGGTGTTAAAGACTTTAAAGGCCACATTCACCAGGTCTCAGATGGGAGTCTGGGGGCCCTCCTCTGCCTTTTTCAGTTTCCTTCTAATACCAGGAGCAGATTGGGTGATAAAGTGAGTAGCTAAAACAGTAGCTCCTGTTGGGAAGGTTGGGTCTAAGTGACTATATTGCGTAAGGGCCTCAGTGAGGTGATTAAGAAAAGTTGCTGGGTTTTCATTAGGGAGTTGAGTCATCTCCCGCAGTTCATCGAAGTTAACAGCCTTCTGTGAGATAGCCTGTAGGCCCGCTGGGAGGCACTGGAACATTTTGTCCCTGCGAGTGTGGGCATTCTGCCCAGACTGGGTGTCTAGTTGATATTCCCATCCGGGGTCCTGCCCAGGAACGGCTTCTGGTCCCACTGGCATGGTAGAGTCAGTTACAGGAGTTAGATTGGTATGTTCCCGAGCAGCCCCAAGAACCCGTGCGCTTTTGTCAGAATTTAAAGTGGAAGGAAGAATGACATAAATGTCATGCTAAGTCATAGGCTTGAGAGAGGCAATGAAATTCCTTAATGTAGGTGGTGGGATTGTGAGAAAGGGAACCCAGACCTTTTTCAATCTAAGTTGGTGAAGGAGAAAGGAATATGGACACTGACAGCACCTTCAAAATCAGCCACTTCACGTAAGGGACAGAGAAGGGGCTGTTGAGAATGGGTGTGGCTGCTCGCAGGGAAAGGTAAGAAAGGACCCTGGGGAAGTGGTGGAGATGAAAGTGCCTGTCCTGAATAAGGGAATGGTCTATGAGGTGGGGATGAAAGAGATTCAGGAGGGTCAGGAAAAGAGGAGGTTGGGTGCTCTGGTGGATGGGTCTCATAAACGATTCTTAACCTAGAAGGACTGAGGCAAATACCATAGTCCCTTTGGAAAATTTTTTTGATCATGTATTCTAACACAGTACATTTACTAGGGGTACTTCCCATAGTGCCACTGGTACATACAAAACAAAAGACAAGTCCCAAGGACCTCTCTGATGCCTGTTCGTCCACCCTTCTTAAGAAGGTTTCAGTGGGTCTTTGGCTAAGGTGTCTCCGTATAAACCCCGGAGCGGAGGGCTAAACCACACTGTTATGCCAATCCGACCTCACACGGAATGCAATTTCAGGCCCATTCAAATTATGCGACTTTTCGTCTTGGAACTTCACATCATTCACACTAAACAGTCACACAGACAGACACCAACCTCAATGAAACCGAATGTGAACTCTCTACTAGAGCTCCTAGAGGGACTCAAACCCTCTACCCTACCTAACCTGGCCAAAAGGGACTCTAACCCCAAAGATTTTAGGCTAGGGGAATTGAGAGGGGTTGAGGAGTCTTTAGAGGGGGTTTGAATAGGAGTTTCGAGACCTAGGAGAATTTGGGTGGTATTGAAATTAAAGTAGAGAAAAAGAGAGAGATGGGAGCACAGGTAAAAGAAAGTTTGGATGTAGGGAACCCCCAGCCATTTGCCTGTGTGGCGGCAGAAATTATCAAGATCAGTGAGGATGTTAAAATCGAAAGTTCCTTGCTCAGGCCACTGAGAATTATTATTGGGGCCAAACATATTACAATAGAAAACTAGGTGTTTGGAACATAAGTCCTGAGCCAGCCCCAGGGCGTGGAGATTGAGTAAGAGACACCCCAGTGGAGTAGTTGGGTCTGGTTTGGAGTTCTGGTTACCCATGATCCCTTAAGTCCCAGTGGAAAGATTCTGTCAAAGGACCAGCGTCCCAGTCGTTTCACCAGAATCTTGGAAATGGAGACTGGAAGAAAACAGTGGACGTCTCCGCTGTAGTCTTCAGTCTGGAACGGCTGTGCCGTGGAAAGACAGGGAACCCAGGGCGTCCCCGGGGTACCTCAGCCTCTGGAGTGGAAGAGACTCTGACGTGAGCTCATGGTTTGTGAGGTACAGATCTTGTTTCATTTTTCTGCAAATGGATCTCCACTTTTGCCAGCACCATTTATTAAACAAACCTTCTCTTCCCCGTTTAATGGATTTTGGGCCTTTGTCAAAGA
>NW_006922118.1:1163130-1166651 GCF_000298275.1 Orycteropus afer afer
TGTGGTCAATGTCATGAGACAAAGTGTATGTGAACTGCTGTATGGAAAATCAATTTGCTCTGTAAATCTTCACCCAAATCACACACACACACACAAAATACTGCCTCAGAAACTCATTTGGGATCACTAATAGTTGGAATGGACTGGATGGCTTTTGGGGGCAGGGAGTGATGGAATGTGTATGTGTGTGTGTGTGTGTGTGTGTGATTCCACTCAATGGCAGTGGGTTTGGGTTTTGCTTCTATAATGATTGACAGCCTTGGAAACCCTATGGGGTACTTCTACTCTGTCCTACAAGATCACTATGAATCTGAATCGACTTGATGGCAACGAAGTTCATTAGTTTTATTGAATTAATCAAGTCATGCAACCATCATCAATGCCCCTTGTCAAATTGTCCATGACCATAAAGAAAAGAAACTCAATGACTGCCATGAGTCTGTGGAGTCAAAAGAATGTTCTTTTTAAATGGGGTAGGTGGGTATACAGAAGGACATGATGATGGAGGCTCTGGCAGTTCCATCATCCAGGGGCCCAGGGCACACTCAGTGAGGTAATCATCCTGGACCTTCCATCACGTCAGTCCCATCAGCAGAGAGGAAGCTGCATGGGATCCTTCTGTTAACTTTACAGTCTTCTCTGGGATTTGCCTGTCCTCTATCGATCTACTCTGCAACTCAGAAACAAACACACACCAAAGCCCAAGGCCACATGTGCTCCACTCCTGCTGTTGTAGGTACCATGGTCTCGTAACATAGACAACCATTCATGGATTATTGTCCGTAGTCAGAGTGGAGCTACAAGGGCAGAGTTACGAATTTCAAACAGGATATCTGAACTGGAAGCCTAAAACATTAATTCTATCCTTTTACAAACATGTCTCCTGACTCTTGCTGTATGCCACTGTCCACAATAGATCACACTTCCAATACAGACTTTGATATTAGAAAGGAATTCCCTGTGTGTGTAGCTAATTATCTTTCCATTGAAATGAGTGAATGTACTCAGCCCACATATACTCATCCAATGACTGCACCTGATGGAACTTGAAAACACTTTGATGACAATGAGCCTTCTGCCACACACCTTTCCATTTCCCCTTGAATCTTTCTGAAGGGTGCAAAACAGGAGTCAGGAGGACAAGGGGCAAGATGGTGGCACAGACAGCAGCAACCCCATGATCCTCTCCCACGACAAGGGGAAGTACAAATCAGGGAGACCAGAGGTCTTGGACATCTGGACACCAAGTGAAGGACTGGAAAAACAGGCTGAACGTCTATAAGGGTTTTTATGTATACACAGGCATGTTATGTATACTATACACTGAATGAGATATTTGAGTGACATTACATACACAGTGTAATAAACTCTTTGGAAGAAATTATTAGAGTAAAAAATACTGTTTGGTGAACACCAGAGTGAAGATTAAACATGACAATCTACAGTATGGGTTACAATTCAGTATGAAGAAAACAAAAGTCCTCACAACTGGGCCAAAAAGCAGCATCACAATAGATGGAGAAAAGTTGAAGTTGTCAAAGACTTCGTATTATTTGCTTCTACGACCAACACCAATGGAAGCAGCAGTTAAGACATCAAAAGGCATACTGCATTAGGCAAATCTGTTGCAAAGACCTCTTTCAAGTGCTGAAGAGCAAAGACATCTCCTTGAATACTAAGATGAGCCTAACCCAAGCCATGGGATTTTTAATGATGAGTGCATTCAACTGTATGTGAAATAACATCATTAAAACCATGAAAAAACTATAAAACATATTTGCTAAAGGATATTTCCTGTCCCTTTATTTGTAATAGCCAAAGAGTTATGAAAAAGATAAACGTTGGATTGGAAAAGGAAGAAACACTGATAAAAACGGTCCCATAGTTACAGTAAAACAATAATTTCTCGCAAAGCCACAAAGTAGTTCTAATCACCCGGTCTTTAAGTTGGTAGTATTTTCTTACTCAGTGAGAAACTTTGTTAAGAGCTGATTTACAGGAATTTGGTACTCCAAATTCTAACAAGAAGGTGAAAACATTTCAATCTTGACACAGAAGTGTTTCCAATGTGTGTTCTTAATTGACAAGTGAGATATGAGGACCAAGTATAGGCTTTCCCACATTCGTACAATTCGTAAGTCCTGTCTCCACTGAGAGTTCTTCTCTTTATTGAGGGTTGAGGAATCGCTGAAGGTTTTCACACATTGCTTATATTCAAAAGGGATCTCTCCCCTGTGAGTTTTCATATTTATAGTCAAGGCTGAGTAATCACTATAGGCTTTCCAAAATCACTTACAGACATAAGACCTATGTCCCCTGTGAACCTGCCTATGTAAAGTGGGATATGACTTTTGACAAAAGGCTTTCCCACATACCTTGCATTCATAAGCCTTCTCTCAACTGTGAATTTTTATATGTTCTGAGAGACAACAGGAATGACAAAGTTTTCCCACATTTCTTATGTTCATACCTTCCCCCACTGTGAATTTTGTATGTTGACTTGGCTGTGATGAATGCCTAAGGCTTTTGCACATTGCTCTCATGAGTAAGGCCTCTCTGCACTGTGAGTCCTTAAATAACAAGTGAGGTCAGAGGAATTTCTAAAGCCATTCCCACATTCCTTAAATTCCTAGGGCCTATCTCCACTACAAGTTCTTCTTTGTTCAGAGAGCTATGAGGGCTGACAAAATACTTCCCCACATTACTTACATTCATAGGGCCTGTTCACTGTGACTTCTTATGTATGTAGTGAAGTCTGAGTGTTGACCAAATGCTTTCCCACATTCCTTGGGACTCTCTCCACTCTGAATTCTTTTATGTTTACAGAGCTGTGAGGGCTAACTAAATGGTTTCTCACATTACTTACATTTATAGGGCCTCTCCACTGTGAATTCTTTTATGTATACAGAAGCTTGAGGGGTGATTAACTACTTTCCCACATTCCTTACATGCATAGGGACTCACTGCACTGTGAACTCTTTTATGTTCAGAGAGGCCTGAGGGCTTCCTAAATGCTTTATCACATTCTTTACATTCATAGGGCCTCTCTCCATTGTGAATTCTTTTATGTTCAGAGAGGGTAGAGGAGCAAATAAATGCCTTCCCACATTCCTATGGCCTCTCTCCACTGTGAACTCTTTTATGTACAGAGAGGGCTGAGGAGTAACGAAATACTTTCCCACATTCTTTACATTCATAGGGCCTCTCTCCACTGTGAACTCTTTTATGGACAGAGAGGTTTGAGGACCAACTAAATGTTTTTCCACATTCCTTACATTCATAGGGCCTCTCTCCAAGGTGAATTCTTTCATGTCGAGACAGGTCTGAAAGCTTACTAAATGCTTTCCCACATTCGTTACTTTGATAGGGCCCCTGTCTTTTGTGAATTCTTTTATGTTGTAAGAGGTTTGAGGACTGACTAAATGCCTTCCCACATTCCTTACATTCATAGGGCCTCTCTCCACTGTGAGTTCTTTTATGTACAGAGAGGGTAGACAAACAACTAAATGTCTTCCCACATT
>NW_006922118.1:1167038-1168335 GCF_000298275.1 Orycteropus afer afer
ACTAAATGCCTTCCCACATTCCTTACATTCATAGGGCCTCTCTCCACTGTGAACTCTTTTATGTCTAGAGAGGTGTGCAGAGTGACTAAATGCCTTCCCACATTCCTTACATTCATAAGGCTGCTCTCCACTGTGAATTCTTTTATGTCTAGTGAGGACAAAAAGCTTACTAAATGCTTTCCCACATTCGTTACATTGATAGGGCCTCTGTCCATTGTGAATGCTTTTATGTTGTAAGAGGTATGAGGCCTGGCTAAATGCTTTCCCACATTCCTTACATTCATAGGGCCTCCTTCCACTGTGAAATTGTTTATGTACAGAAAGGTTTGAAGACTGACTAAGTGATTTTCCACATTCCTGGCTTTCATAGGGCCTCTCTCCACTGTTAATTTCCCTATGTGTAGAAAGGGTTGAGGACAGACTCAATGCATTCTCACACACCTTACATTCATAGGGCATCTCTCCTCTGTGAATGCTATCATGTCTAGAGAGGTCTGGAAGGTTACTAAATGCTCTCCCACATTCCTTACATTCATAATCCTTATCTGTCTTATGACATTTCGGGTGAGACATCAGGGATGTTGGATGACTACTGATTTTACAACATGTTTCACACTCATATTTATGATTTCTCGCATGTGTACAAAAGGATGAGAAACTACAGAAATGCTTCTCATATTTCTTACATTCATAGCACTTCTCACCAGTGGATACTGTCACAGGAAACTTAAGGGTTGACATGCAAAAATCCTTCCTGTGTACATTAATCTTCTGGGGCTTCCTTCCCTGAAGAGTTTTCACAGGAGTGGTTCGTTGAGAGGGATAACTGCAGGCTGCTCCACATTCCATACAGTGACAGGTGTTGCCTGTGAAGGGCGATCTGGTGTGACATGCAGGTGATGACTCCTCCATGAAGGCAGTTCCCCACACACAGGATTGAAAAGGACTGACCTCCGGAGGGTTCCTCTGTACCACAGCCAGATCTGGAACATGGCTGAAGCTTTTCCCACACTGACTGTGTTCATCACTTTCATAGAGGATCTTTCCATTATGACTTCTGTTAAAGACAGGAAACATGCTGTTGGAAACAAATTCGTTCTCATTTCATCATTATCATCAGACATGGTGAATATGCATGGTTTCTGCTCTGATTTATCCCATCTTTCACTAGTCAATTTATCTAGAAGAACTATTACTATTACAGTTACTATTTATCTCGAATACTAGGCTTTCTGGTAATTGGATCAAAATGAATAATGTGTATAATATTCAATATCTGAAATTTATGAAAATGTCA
>NW_006922118.1:1168880-1171529 GCF_000298275.1 Orycteropus afer afer
AAAGAATACCAAAAAGGTGCTTATTTCTGTTTTATTGACTACGCAAAGGTATCACTCAGTGTATGATAGCAAATTACGGATAACATTGAGAAGAATGGCAATTCCAGAACACTTGATTGTACTCATGAGGTACCTGCACATGGACCAAGAGAATGTCATTCGAACAGAACAAGGGGACACTGGATGGTTTAAAATCAGGAAAGAGTGTGTCAGGGTTGTATCCTTTTATCATATTATTCAATTTGTATGTGAGGCAAACAATCTGAGAACATGGAATATAAGAAGAACACGGCTTCAGGACAGGAGGAAGACTCATTAACAACCTACTATATGCAGACAACACAACTTTGCTTGCTGAAAGTGAGGATGACTTGAAGCCCTTACTGATGAAGATTTAAGACTTCAGTCAGCAGTACGGATTACATATCAACATAAAGAAAATCCTGACAACGGGACCAATGAGCAGCATGATGATACACTGATAAAACACTGACAACTGTCAGAGATTCAAATTTCTTGGGTCCACAATAAACATCCATAGAAGCAGCAGGCAAGAAATCAGTTGATGTATTGCCCTGGGCAAATCTGCTATGCATGACTGCCTTAAAGTGCTGAAGAGCAAAAACATCTCTTGATGACTAAGACGCGCCTAACCCAAGCCATAGTACTTTTAAGTGCGTTATATGCATGTGAAAGCTAGAAAGAGAGTAAGGAAGACCAAAGAAGAGTTGATCCTGTTGAGTTGTTGCACTGACGAAGAATACTCAAAGTACTACAGACTGCTGGAAGGACAAAGCTGTCTGGTCCTGTGCCACCCTCACAATCCATGCTACACTTGAGCCCATCATTCCCACCAATGTGTCAGTCCATCTTCTTGGGGGTATTCCCCTCTCTTGCTGACCCTCTAGTTCAGCAAGCATGATATCCTTCTCTAGGAATGGTCCCTTCTGAAAACATGACCTCATTAGGGGAGATGACATCTGTGCCGTCTCGATACCAAGGAGCATCGTATTTGCAGCATTGTCCACCAACACTATAATTTCAAAGCATCAACTCTTCTACGGTATTCATTACTCATTGTCCAGCTTTCATATGCATGTTGTTGTTAGGTGATGTCGAGTCATTTCCGACTCACAGAGACCCTGTGCACAGCTGAACGAAACAACACCCAATCCTGTGCCAGTTCCATGATCCTTGCTATACTTGAGCCCACTGTCGCAGCCACCATGTCAATCCATCTCATTGAAGGTCTTCCCCTCTTTCGTTGACCTTACTAAGCATGACATCATTATCCATGGAATGGTCCCTTCTGTTAACACCCAAGCTAGGTGAGACGAAGTCTGGCCATTCTGGCTTCCAAGGAGCATGTTGGCTGCACTTGCTCCAGACCAGACCTGTTAGTTCTCTTAGCAGTCCACAGTACTTTCAGTATTCTTCACTAGCATCACAACTCTTCTTCAGTTTCCTTAATCACTGTCCAGCTCTCACGTGTATATGAGGTGATTAAAAAAACATGGCTTGGTTCAGGCGCACCTTGGTCCTCAAGGAGACATCTTTGTTCCTCAGCAGTTAAAAGAGGTCCTTTGCAGCCAATTGGCCCAGTGCTATATGTTGTCTGACGTCCAGACTGCTGCTTCCTTTGGTGTTGATTGTAGAACCAAACAATATGAATTCTTTGAGAACCTTAATCTTTTATCCATTCATCGTGAAGCAACTTACAGGTGCAATTCTGAGGATTTTTGGTTTCTTTATATTGAGATATAATCCACACTGTAGATTGTACTCTTCAGTCTTCATCACTAAATGTGTCAAGTCATCCTCACTTTCAGCAAAGTTGTGTCATCAGCATATCCCAGGTTGTTAATGACTTCCTCCAATCTTGATGCCACGTTTCTCTTCATATAGTCCAGCTTCTTGGATTATTTGCTTAGCATATAGATTGAATAAGTGTGGGGCAAGGATACAACCTGGACATGCTCCTTTCTTGATTTTAAACAATGCAGCATCCACATGTTCTGTTCCTGGTCTATGTACAGTTTCTTCATGAGTACAATTAAGTCTTTGGGAATTCCCATTCTTGTCAATGTTATCCACAATTTGTTATGATCCACACAAACAAATGCCCTTGCATAGTCAATAAAACACAAGTAAACCTTTTTATGGTACTCTTTGCCGTGAGTCAAGATCTGTATGACAGCAGCTATGATATCCCTTGTTCTACGTCCTCTTCTGAATCCAGCTTGCACCTGTCAAAGTGCTCTGTCAATATACTGCTGCAACCACTTTTGAATTATCTTCAGGAAGATCTTACTTGCATGTGATATTAATGATATTGTTCAATAATTTCCATGTTCTGTAGGATCCTCTTTCTTTGGAATGGGTACAAAAGTGGATCTCTTCCAGTCAGTGGGCCAGGTGGCTGTATTCCAAATCTCTAGTCATAACCGAGTGAGTGCCTGCAGTGGGGCATCCATTCCTTGAAATATTTCAATGGGTATTCCGTCAATTCCTAGAGCCTTGTTCTTCACCAATTCCTTCATTGGAGCTTCGACTTCCTCCTTCACTACCATTAGTTCTACATCATATGCCACATCCTGAAATGGATGAAAATCTACAAGTTCTTTCTTTCTTTCTTTCTTTTTTTTTATT
>NW_006922118.1:1173215-1174434 GCF_000298275.1 Orycteropus afer afer
GGATGATGTTCTTGATGTCATCCCACAATTCTTCTGGTTTCCAGTCACTGGTGTTCAATGCATCAAATCTATTCTTTAGATGGTCTCTAAATTCAGGAGGAATATATTCAAGATCATATTTTGGCCCTCTTGGACTTGTTTTAACTGTCTTTAACTTCAAGTTGAAAATCCTTATGAGCAGTTGATGGTCTTATCCACAGCTACTGGCCTTGTTTTGGCTGAAGATATTGAACTTTCCCATCTCCTCTTGCCATAGATGTAGTCATTTTGATTCCTGTGTATTCCATGGAGTGAAGTCAATGCGTACAGCTGCTATTTGTGTTCTTGAAGAAAGGTATTTGCAATGAGTAAGTCATTGCTCATATAAAAATCTACCATGCAACTTCCAGCATTACTTCAGTCACCAAGGCCAAATTTTCCAACTACTAGTGGTGATTCTTCGTTTCTGACTTTTGTATTCCAGTCAACAGTAATAATTACACATCCTGATTGTGTGTTCAGTCAATTTCAGACCACAGATGTTGATAATAATCTTCAATTTCCTCATCTTTGGCTTTGGTGGTTGGTGCGTGAATTTTAGTAATAGTCATATTAACTTGTCTTCCTTGCAGGCGTATGGATATAATCCTATCACTGACAGCACTGTACTTCAGGACAGATCTTGAAACATTCTTTGTGATGATGAACACCATGGCATTCCTCTTGAAATCGTCATTCCCTGTACAGATCATATGGTTATCTGATTCAAAAAGGCCAAAACCAGTCCATTTTAGCTCACTAATGTCTAAGATATCAATCTTTATGCGTTACATTTCATTTGTGACAACTTCCAATTTTCCTAGATTCATACTTTGTACATTCCATGTTCCAACTCTTAATGGATGTTTACAGTTGTTTCTCAATTTGAGTCATGCCACATCAGCAAAAGGAGGTCTCAAAAGCTTTACCTCATCCATACCAGTAAGGCTTGTTTTACTCTGATGATGCAGCTCTTTCCCAGTCGTATTTTCAGAGCTTTCTAACCTACGTGACTCATCCTTCTCGGTATTGCACAATGTTTCCAGGCTATTCATGAAGTTGTGCAGTAATGTAACGGACAGTGCTTCTCTGCTATTCATAAAGTTTTACCTGGCAAGTTTTTGAGAAGTGGATGGCCTATTTCTTCTTCCTAGTCTGTCTCAGTCTGCAAGCCATGCTGAAACCTGTGTGCATCATGTGT
>NW_006922118.1:1174534-1184345 GCF_000298275.1 Orycteropus afer afer
CACAGTAGGACAAACCGACAGTCAAGTCTGTCTCCCTTAGATGTTTGAAAGCTATCCAACTTCCCTTTACCTAGATCTCTGTTGCTACCTCCTCCCACTCTCCCGGTCCCACAGGCCTTTTTGTCTAATTTCCCGTGCTTTTCTGCCTACCTGCATGTGGGGCGTGGTCTGGGTTCCCTCCGGTTACCTGGATGCCACCACTGAATCCTCCCTCCGTCCTGGTCCCCCTGGCCTTTTTCTCTGCTTTCCCCTGCTTTTCTGCCTTGCTGCTTCATATGCATAAAAGGTAATTTTAGGCTTGGGTTAGGGGTACCTTAATCTTCAAAGTGACATCTTTGTGCTTCCACACTTAAAGAGCTCTTTTAGAGCATATTAACCCAGTGCAATACAACATGTCAGATCTTTACTGCTGCTACCATGGGGTTGATTGTGGAACCAATAAGAAATATTTGACAGCTTCAATGCTTTTTCCATTTATCATAATGCTACTTATTGTTTCACTTCCGAGGATTTTTGTTTTCTCTATATTCAGGTGTAGTACACACTGGAGACTCTAGTACTTCACCTTCATCAATAATTGCTACAACACATCTTCACTTTCTGCAAGTAAGGTTGGGTCTAATGAGTCTTCCTCCAATCCTGACGTCACATTTTACTTCACATGGTCCAGCTTTTCAGATTATGTGCTCAAAATAGACTGATTATGTTCAAAGGATAAAACGCTGACATACACCCTTCATGGTTTCATACCATGCAACATCCCATTGTTATGATCAAAAGACAGCCCTCTGGTCTATGGAGAGGTTCCTCATGAGCACAATTAAGTGTTCTGGAATTCCCATTCTTCTCAATGTTACCCATAATTTCTTGGGGTCCATGCAGTCAAATACTTTAGCATAACAAATAAAAAAACAAAGAAAGTATAAATTATCCTGATATTCTTTGCTTTCAGACATGATCCCCCTGACATCAGTAACGATATTCCTCTTTCCACATCCTTCTGAATCCAGCCTGCATTTCTGGATGTTCCCACTCAATATACTGCTGTAACTGTTTTTGAATTATGTACAGCCAAATTTTACTTGTGTGTGCTACTAATGGTACTGGTTGATAATTTCAACATTCAGTTGCATCACCTTTTTCAGGTAGGGATACCAATATGGATTTCTTCCAGTCAGTTGGCCAGGTAGCTTTGTTCCAAATTACTTGCCATATATGAATAAATACCTCCACAGCAGGATATGCCTGTTGAAATATTCCAATGGGTAATCCATCAATTCCTGTAGCCTAATTTTTCTCCAAATACTTCACTTCAGCTTTGACTTCTTTGTGGAATACCACTGCTTCTTGATCATATGTCACCTCCTGATATATGATGGTTCAGCACTGAACAAATCTTTCTTTACAGTGACTCTCTATAATCCTTCCATATTCTTTTGATGCTTCTTTCCTCATTTAATATTTTGCTGACAGAATCCTGGAAAACTGCAACTCCAGGCTTCAACTACATCATCAGTTCTTTCAGATTCAGAAATGCAAAGCAAATTTTTGTGCATTCCATTATAAGTGACTTCGTCTTTACGAGCTGCTCTTTGTAATCTTCTCTTCATGACTTTTATATTGCTATTTCTTCCATTTGCCTTAGCCACTCTCCATTCATAAGCAAATTTCAGAGGCTCGTGACATCCACTTTTTACTTTCCTGTCTTTTTAACTACTTTTTGCTTTCTTTGTGTCCAACGTTCTTGATGTCTTCCAAAAAGTCAACTGGTTTTCACTCATTCTTTTTCAATGTCTCAAATCACTTCTTCAGATGGAATCTAAATTTGGGATATAATTGGGGTCATATTTGGGTTCTTGTGGTCCTGTGTGAACTTTCTTCAGCTTCAAGTTGAACATGCATAGAAGTAATTGATGTTCTGTTCCACAATCATCTCCTGGGCTTATTGTGCCAGAAGATATTGAGCTTCTCCATCACCTTTTTCCATACAGGTAATCAGTCTGATCCATGTGTATGCCATCTGGTGACATCTATGTGTATAGCCACAGTTTAGGCTGTTGAAAAAATGTGTAAGTGATGAAGAACTTGTTTGTTTTAGAAAATTCTATCATGAAATCTGTGGCATCATATTTTCCAAATAGTGATGATTCTTCTTTGTTTGCAACTTTTACATTACAATCAACAGTAAAAATCAATACATCTCGATTGCATGTTTGGTGGATTTCACAGTGCACAAGTGGGTGAAAATCTTCTATTTCTTCAACTTTGCCACTAGTTGTTGGTTTGTAAATTTGAATAGTAGTAACTGTCTTGCTTGTAGGCATATGGATATTATCCTATCAATGACAGCACTGTACTTTAGGATAGATCTTGAAACATTCTTTGTGACAATGAATGCCACACCATTCCTCTTCAATTTGTCATTCCCGATATAGATGTTCATATGATTGTCTGACTCAAAATGGCCAGTACCAGTCCATTTCAGCTCACTAAAGCCCAACATATGGATGTTTATGCATTGCATCTAATTTTTAACTTCAGTTTTTCTACATTTATACTTTGTACATTTCATGTTCTGATGATTAATGGATGTTTCCTAATGTTTCTTCCCATTTTGAGTCATGCTACAACAACAAGTGAAGGGTCTGAGAACTTTATTCCATCTATGTCATTCACATAGACTCTCATTTGAGGATGCAGCTCTCTTCCAATCTTCTTTTGAGGGTTTGGACCTCTCATCTTCAGGCGCCTTATCAGATAATGGTTCAGGGTTATTCATAAAGTTTTCCAGCAATATATCAGATGGTGTGTCACTCCTATTCATCAGGTTTTCACTGGCCAATTCATTGAGAAGTGGATGGCCACTTCCTTCTTCCCAGTCTGTCTTACGCTACATACTCCACTGAAACCTATTCACGATGGGTGACCATGCAGGTATCTGAAATACCAGGGCCATTGCCTCCACACTTACAGCAACAAGCAAACCACCCAGCACGATGAACTAACAGGCAAGTAGGGGGAGTGCTTCTTACTGGTGTCAAAATCCAACTGCAAACAGATTTGGTTCCTAGGCAACACATATATTGCCCTGATTTAGGTTGGCAATTACTCAACTGCTACAAAGTGCTTCAAAGTCCTGTTATATGTATACAAATACAGAAGTGTGTAGTTTAATGTCATGACACCTTATGGTTTAATTCTGTCAGTCATCGTTTTCTCTTATTTGAATGACACTCACCTCAAACCTCGCCCATGGTTTTGATGCTCATCTCTTTTGCCAATCAAATCAGAGATCTCTCCTAACATGGAGGACCAGGCATTATTCTTCATCAATCGCAACATTACATGGTTACTGCACAACTTCTCTCCATCAGTAAAAGAGACTAACCAAAAATTTAAGTAAAGGTTCACAACATGAAACAAAAAAGAAAGTAAGGATTAGCGGGGAAAGGCTGCTGTATAGAAAAGAAGATTTATCACATTTCAATACTCTGGAAATGGTTAAAAAGCAACTGAATGGGAAATACTTCATTGAGGACTGAAACAGTAGTGACAAAAATGGGTGTAATTAGCAAAGCAAAGTGGAAAGATAGTGGACACCATACATATGTAACATCACAAGAGAGAAAGAGCCACCATGACCACAGCTGAGAGAAGATGGCCAAACCTCAGGTGTCTGTGATTTTGGATCCACAGACCAGAACAGAATTCTTCCAGCTCAGTGATGGCAATGTAATTCCCTCCATGGAGAGCTGTCCCTCTGAAAAGTTCTTATTTCCTGGTGCTACCTGACAAAGCAGCTCTCTTTGAGTCCTATCTCTAATCATCTCAGATTTTCCATTGTTTCTTGGGGAAAACAAATGAGTGGCGCTGACTTGGGGCCCATGGAGAAATGTGTATCATGAGGGAAGACAGTGAAAAACAATGACCATGTTCCTGTCACTGAGCTAAAAGACTGCCCTTCAGATGCTCTGGAGATAGATAGGTGTAAGCTGATTTGCAAGCAAATAATACCATCAAACTTGTAATGCATATAATACAACTTTCTACAAGGGCCCAAATCATAAATTTCTCAATGCTCCAAAGTGACATCTGAAGCCCATGTGCACATTATTAACAATTAAAGAGCTTCAGGGCTTTTAAACACAACAGAAATGTCACTTTACTTCTTGGCCAAAACCAGCCACCCAGAGGAGCAAGTAGTTGAACCTGTGTGCTCAGGACCAAGCTTAATTAGCACAACATACTACACAAAAACATTGTTCCACATCCTACTTTGGCAAGAAGGGACTAGGATCTTAAAAGCTTGTGAGCAGCCAACAAAATGGACTGATGGATCTCTCCTGGTCTAGAGTGAAGAATAATGAAGAAAACCAAAGATTCATGGAAACAATCAGTCCAAATAACTGGTACACCAGGTGATCTTCAGCCTATGACTATGAGACCAGAAGAACTAGATGGCGCCCAGCTACCAATGTCAATCACTCTGAGGTAGCTCTATGGAGGAGATCCTGGATTAAGTGGGAAAACAATGTGGAACAAAACTCAAAATTATTTCAGAGAAAAAAAAAAAGGATCAAGTTTGCTGGTGTGATACAGGCTGATGCAACCACTGAGACTATGGATCCTATCTGCCCCTCAGGTCTGGAACTGATCCCACTCCTGTGGCTTCCAGCCAAATAACAGACAGGCACCTGGGGTGAACATATAGACTAGGTAGATACACTCGCTGGAGAGAATAATCATGAGAGAATAGAATGGCTGGGTATGCACAGGGAGACATTTCAGGGTCAGGAGTGTAGGGAGGGCAGGACACAGGGAAGAGGTAACTATGGGGAGTAAGTGAGAGGGGAGCTGTTGTACAGTGGTAAACTGTAGTCAATGTCATGAGACAAACTGTACATGAATTGCTGTTTGGAAAGTGAATTTGCTCTGTAAATGTTCACCCATATCACAATTTAAAAAAAAAAAAGAGAGAGAAATGTCACTTTAATACTTGGTGCTTCAAGATCATGGAAAATCCCGGGTAAGTGAACTCCACAGACAAAGGAACCATCACCATCTTAGTTGATAATTTATTCCCCATCCTCAACCCAAATTTGGAAGGAATGTACATGACTAAAATGTTTGTGATCATTGGAGGAGTAAATATGAAAAAAATAAAAAAGATCCCACTCTTACCTACTGTGGCCACGTTTCTCAAGGTTTCTATCATGACATCTCTGTACAATTTCCGCTGATCAAAACCCAGCAAAGCCCACTCTTCTTGGGTAAAGACGACGGTCACATCTGCAATCACCACAGAGTCCTAAAACATCCCACACATTTTCGTGAGCAAGGTACCATGTAGCCAACGACAGCAATGGGGAAATCAGAATTCAAAGGCATTTGACCTAAACTTCTATATTCAACAAAATTCTACTCTGTGATATGCCGTAAGGGTAAATCCCCACTGTAGCTACATTGCCTTCTTAATGGACTGTGTCCTGTCTTACAAACTTACAACACCCTGAAATGATCTCCTCACAGTTTGGCTGAGAGCATGTGCAGTCTTATTCCTCCGTCTTTATTGTCTACAACAGTAAGAAAATACAGAAGGAGTCAGAAAGATGCTCTCACTCAGGCCATCACTCCATTAGAAACAAACACTTACACCTCCTTCCATGAGACCAACCAGAACTCTCAAGAAAACACACAGCACAGGGTCAGGGCAGGATGGGGAATTATCGACCGGGAAGCACTGCAAAATGGCAGTCTTCCCTATTGCCCCTCACAGGAACAGGAGGATCGATGGGCCACACAATAAAATCAGAAAGTAAAATTGTGCTGCAGATCAGTCAAACACAGTTGCAGCAGTGTACTGACAAGGGACTCCCAGAAATGCAAATCGGGTTCAGAAGAGAGTGTGGAACAAGTGTTATTACTGCTGATGAATCTTGGCTGAAAGCACAGCATACCACATACTTTACCTGTTTTATTGACTATGTGAAGGCATTTTACTGTGTGGATCATGAATTATGGACAACACTGAAAACACTTAACCATGCTGATAAAAAATCTGTACATTGATCAAGAGGGAATTGTTAGAACACAGCTTGGGGATAATGCACATTTTAAAATCAGGAAGGGGGTAGGACAGGCATGTATTATTTCACCGTATTTATTCAATCTGTATGCTGAGCAAATCATCTTGAGAGGCTGTACTATATGAATATTAATGTGGCATCAGGATTAGAGGAAGACATATTAACAACCTGTGATATGAAGATGACTCAACCTTGCTTGTTCAAAGTCAAGAAGACTTGAAGCACTTACTTAGGAAGATCAAAGACTGTATAGCCCTCACTCTGGATTATACCTCAACAGAAAGAAAACAAAAATCATCACCTCTGGATCAAGAAGCGACACCAAGATAAATGGAGAAAAGATTCAAGTTGTCAGGTATTTAATATTCTTGGGATCTACAAGAGATGCTCATGGAAGCAGCAGTCAAGAAATCAGACGTTGAAATGCGCTGGGGAAAACCACTGCAGAAAACCCCTTTACATTATTAAAGAGCAAAGATGTCATGTTCAGGACTGAAGTGGGCCTGACTCAAGGCACAGTATTTGCAACCGCCACACATGCAAGGGAAAGGTGGACAGGGAATGAGGAAGATCTCAGAAGAACTGATGCATTTGAATTGTGGTTTGAGTGAAGAATACTGAAAATACCATGCACTACCAGAAGAATGAACAAATGTGTCTTGGAAGAATCACAGCTGGAATGCCCCTTAGAAAAGAGAACAGCCAGACTTCATCATTGACTTAAGTCATGTTGTCAAAAGGAATCTGTCCCTGGAACAGGATATCAAGCTGGGGAATGCAGACAGGCAGCAAAAGAGTGGGAAACCACATGCGAGATAGATTAACACAGTGGCTGCTATGATGGGCTCAAGCACAGCATGCTGATGATGGTGGTTGGCCGGGCAGAGTTTCATTCCATCGCACACAGGGTCTCTGTGCATCAGAACTGATCCCATGACACCTAACAAGGTCTTATAAAGAAAAGCCCAAACAACGTCCATACTGTAACCGTTGGTGAGTCACCAATCAACACTACAATATAAAATGACATACATATACACGTGTATACACAGCTGCACGTATGCACGTACATGAAAGGCGCTGTGGTGGCACACTGTGTAAGCCATTTGACCGCTAACCAACAGGTTACTGGCCCAGGCCCACCAGCTGTTCCGTGGGAAGAAGATAATACAATCTACTTTCATAAACACTTACAGCCTTGGAAACCCAAAAGAAGTCTCTGAGTGGTAAGTGTTTCGATGGCAGTGGGTTTGGTCGGGTTCTGGTAAGTCCATATACATAAGGTCAGAGTACAGTGGAAACATTCTGCATGGTGCAGAAGGCAGAGCACGGGCCGTGCTGACAAGGCAAGGAGCAGCACTCCTCAGGCTGCTGTGCAGAGTGGGCTTCACTGCACACAGACACCCAAGACTCGAGGGACTGAAGGAACTACCCAAGGGACATCTGAGAAGAGACTGTTCCAGAAAGAGGCAATGGCCAAAGGGGCAGAGCAAGAAGCCAGACAACAGCAGGAGAGGAACCTGAAGTGGGGGGTGGGTCAGCGGGCACATCAGGTTCAGGGACTTGTTGGAGCCTGAAAACCAGGTGGCTTTGAATTGGAGTGAAACTCAGAGCAATACCACACTTCTGAGCAGAGGAAGAAACTGACGTGACGACTCTTAAAGAGCTAGTGAGCACGGGGCAAATGTCCTATCAAGGAAGATACATTAGAGGGAGATGGGGACACAGGAAGAAATGATGAGGGTTTAGATGGGAGGGGGATGGAAATATGGTGAATGTATGGGATGGACCTAGACCTTTAAGGGAGAGGGAACCAAATTCACTGATACTCTGAACATTGAGTACAAACAGAGTACAAGAATGACTGCAGGACTCCAATGTTTCCCTTGAAAACTCCAAGGAGAGTGTCATGCACAGAAGTTTGTCTCCTCCAAAGAATGCCTTATAAAGCCTAATTCTATACCTGGAGTTATAATTCCACATGGGAATGGCATTTTTATCATGTTAATGAGGCAAAATCAGTGGGAGGAATGGGTTCAGTTCATCTCTTTTGACATCTAAAAGGAGATAAGCAGCAAGAAATCAGAGATGGGTGAAGACAGATGACAGGGCACAAGAAGATCACTAAGAGGCCAAGGAGGAAGAAGCTGAAGAGAGACAAAGACTTTCCTCCAGAGACAAGAGAGCAAGCCTTCTGTTAGTGCCTATGATTGGAAACCACACTTCTTGACTCCAAATTTTCAGAATATAAATTTCCACATGTTAAAGCCATGTGCTTGTGCAACTTTTGTTATAGCCACAATGATGCACCATTAAAGTAGATGTGGAAACCTTCCAGGGGAGAACATCTAATGAATTGGATGCAGAGGTTACTCATAGTATGTTCAAGGCCAAAGTGAGACTAATACATAAAAGTAAAACACTACACTCCTTCAAGAAAACACTACTCGGCAATTAAAGTAAACTGATGGCCCAGGAAAGAGTTTCCCTAATCTAAATTTAAACAAGGGAATTATGTAAAGAATACATAAAGGATTATTTGATTTCTTTACAACATAAACACTATCAAAAAGAGAACATACTGACTTCGGTAAACACTCTTAGAAGACAAAATTTCATCAGCTAACCAAGTGGAAGAAATGATATCCATAAGCATATTCAGTGGGAGGAAAAGTGGTAAAACTTACGCACATTTTTTAGTAAATCTGAACATGGCATTTTTCCAGACAGAAAATGAGTATAAGAGCACCCATACCCACCAGAGTACAAATGACATATGAACCATCCACGTCCTGGGAGCTCTACATGATGGCAGGGACATCTGAGCATTCAGACAATGGGGACAAAGGCACATGGATAGACCACAGCTAGACCCAACACGTCAAAAACTCAGAAGCACTCTGAGGACTCAGGTCACCGAAGAACCAGACAGAGGGATCACTGAACGTATAGAAAGCTCAGGACAGGCTGCAGTGCACGATGCAGAGATTATGGATGAAGACCTGCGGATAAAGCTGTTGTAACAGCAATAATGTGGTCACAGTCATCAACTTCTAAGACAGAGAGTAACAAGCTCCACACAACAGAGGAAGTCAGGGTGGACTCACAGGGAGACAATGCAAACTGAACAAGGTCTACTTTCACTATCCCTGACTCAGGTCAGTACTTCCATCGCTCAGGAAAAGTTTATGTAACCAAAGAAAGGCATGTGAGTGGAATATGGACATTAGGTACATACACTCCTTGAAGAGATCAATAATGGGAGAACAGAAGGGCTGTGTATGCATAGGGAGACCACTCAGGGGGGCAGGAGTGCATGGGAGGGAAGGACACAGGGGAGAGGTAACTATGGGAAGTAGGAGAGGAGCTGTTACATTGTGGGAAACTGTAGTCAATGTAATGGGACAAAGTATATGTGAACTGCTGTATGGAAAGTGAATTTGCTCTGTAAACTTTCACACAAATCACAATCAAAATTTTAAAAAAAGTTTACATACACCCTGTCTGATAGAGTTGGGATCTGACTGTTTAAAGCAATACTTAAACCACAAAAGTACTGTCACTTTCATAGCATAAGGAAAAAAGTCATTTTGATTTATTTTCATTTGAGTTCTCTCAGTTCAGAGAGGGCTTTAAACCTAAACTATTAAGACCAGGATGCCAGAAATTTACATGCTTCACTATTTGAACAAGGGATGTGAAAGGAAATTTATGACTACAAACCG
>NW_006922118.1:1184545-1196600 GCF_000298275.1 Orycteropus afer afer
ACTGCCTGGGAAACCCAAGGAGGGGTCGCTATGAGTCGGGGCTGACTCGACGGCACATAACAACAAGAACAACAACAAGCTCTCTGTGTGTTGCTATGATAACATCAAAATAATTTGTTCTATCAAAAGAAGTATGAAATGTCATGCAATCTTTTGTACAACTACAAAGGAATTACAATATTGTCTATCTCCTCGCTTCCAATAAACACAGGCAAGATGCTTCAGAAAGTTAGAAGGCTGGTTCTTTATAGCACGCTGGGAGATGACAGAGGGGCTGGATGAGGGCAAGAGCAGAAACAAGTCTTTACCAACTACACAGTGAAACTTGAAATTCAAACTTTGAAGGTATTGTCTGTTAGAAAAACATAATTACAATCAACTCCATTTTCTTTGAAACGTGTTATATGCCAAATGAGCTGTTACGTGTTTTCACCAGGACTTCATGTGTGTATTAAGACCACTGCAAATGTAATCACTTAGGAACCAACAATAATGAAATGGTCTAAGGCATTTGGCCAAGAACAAACCCAAGGTCTTTTTAAACAGTTACCAGGGACACATCAGCATCTGTACATCTCCTTTATCACAGCCAGGCGAGTGTTTTTAAAATGACTCCATATTCCAAATATAGGGGTCCGACCATGACTTCTTAAACATAGTAGGCATCCTTAAGAACCTTTTCAAGATTTTAGTATGCTGTAGTGTGCCTTTCACATGACTGAGAAGAGGCATTCCTGCCTTTGAGACATTTCAATCCATTACACTGAAAGATTCTCAGTAGAAACTCCTCACGTAAACAAATTTTATTCCAATGGGAAGTGTAAACCTAAAAATTCAACACACACATCTCATAGGGAGAGTTTCTCTAGCAAAAAGCAACACTGTCATTCTTGGTTCTTACTCAAGACGATGACGTACAATCAAAAATTACAGGGATTAAACACCAGTGCTAGGCCTAGTTGGGTGGACAAGGACTTTGACTGGGAATCAGACATTTCCACAAACATGAAGCTCTCAAGGCAAAAGCATTCCCCACTGGACAGAAAAAGAAAATGGGAATGAAGTGTCCACAGAGAGTCCAGCTTTACTCAGTTTCCCCAGTTTCTTACCATGAGTGACATCTGGAGAGCAATACCACCACCCAGGACCCCAGGAACAGTCAGAGATCTCATCTAGCCCATAACACAGTATGAGAAGGAAAGTGGTTCCTTTAGCACTGGACAGAACATGTTCCAATGCCTGGAGGAAGTCAAGGAAACTTTTAGGAGACATGGGGCAAAGAGGCTCTGAAGGGCCGGGTCTCAGCCACCACATCCAGAGCTCCTCTGTTATTGGGGTCTTGTCAGGAGACCCTGGCATTTAACATACAGCACCAAGGCCCAGGGTGGGGATGGAAATGACCTATGGTGCCAACTCAGAGAGTCACATGAGGAAGCTGACCCCCAGAAATTCAAATCTAGAAAACTCCCATTTGTATACAGAAAGGGCCCGGGCACAATTTCACCCAGAGTCAATCCCTTGGTCTCCTCTGTCATGTCTTCATTAAGGAACCAGTCCCACAGTACACAGCTGATCCCCCAACAGTTCTTATCCAGCCTCACCCTCTCCTGAGAAACAAAACTCACCATGTCTTCTCCACCTTCTGGAAGTTTAAAAGAATATCCCATGGAAACCCAAACCACTTCAGGAGGATGGATGGGAGTGGAAGCAGAGCAGCAGGCTGTCTGGAGGGTGAAGAATAATGTTTGGGCCAAATACAAGTCACAGCAACTGAAATCCTTCCTTGGGATTTACAGAAGTGCAACAAGGGTCACTTTAGCTCGCCAGCCACATGGACAGGATGAGTTCTCACTGCCCCACACTGGAGACCTGAAATGGAGGAAGGATGGGGAGGAGACAGCGGTCAGTATGCAGGTGTGGCAGGTGTCTGGGTTCCTCCCCGGCTCAGGGCCATGCTCCGCCCTGAGGGCATCTGCACTGAAGGTGACCAGGCTCCAGGCCCCAGACCACACACCTGCATTCTCCATGCAGCTTCCGGGCTCCTTTTTCCTGCAACAAAATCACAGATGGAGGAATTCACTTCTCCCAGAGCCTGAGAAGAGAGCAAGCCTAGCCAGGATGAAAAATTCAACCATGACATCCTCCACTGAGTCAGGAATGCAAGGTGGCAGTTGTAGGTTCACCTGTGTAACTCTTTCACTTATAAATGAATACTAACATTGTTATTTGATATGAACATGGGGGAATATTTAGAAAAACCTATTTCTCAAGTGATGATCATGAAGTCAACATGATTCATTCATTATTGGGTACTCACACTTAATAGAAATCATGAAAAGCAAGAGACCAGGTTTGCAGATTTGATAAGAGCCTGGTGAAACCCCTGCAACTATGGCCCCTAGTTGCCCTTCAGCTCTGGAATTGAACCCACTCCTGTGGCTTCCAGCCAAATAAATGTCAGGCATGAGCTCAACATTTACATTACGTAGATGCACTCCTTAAAGATCAATCATGGGAGAATACAAGGGCCGTGTATGCTCAAGGAGACAACCTGGGGAGCAGGAGTGCACAGGAGGAAAGGACACAGGGAAGAGGGGCTACGGGGAGGAAGTGGGAAGAGAGCTGTTGCACTGTGGGAGATTACAGTCAATGTCATCACACAAACTGTTTGTGAACTGCTGTACGGAAAATGAATTTGCTTTGTAAACTTTCACCTCAACCACAATAAAATTAAACAAACAAACAAAAAACACATCCACAGACTGAATGATCAGGTATGACTAGGCAGGGGAGGAGTGTGTCTAACATCATTTGTATGTGCTGTAATATAAGCACATATAAGACTAGGGGAATATTGTAGTAACTTCTTGGCCACCACCGGCTACTCTCAGGAAGTGAGTATTTGGACATGTGGGCTCAAGACCATGTCCCAGGGCACATCAAGCTCAACTGGCATAACACACTACACAAATACATTGTTCTATGTCCTACTTTGGTGAGTAGAGACCAGGGTCTTAAAGACCTGTGAGCAGTCATCTAGATGTAACACTTTTCTCCTCGTTCAGAGCAAAGATGAAGGAAACCACAGGAACAAGGGAACAATTAGTCCAAGGGATAAGTAGACCATGTGATCCTCAGCCCATATGTACATGAGACCTGAAGAAGTAGATGGTGCCCACCTACCACTGTCAACCACTCACAGGCAGATCAGTGCAGGAGATCCTGGATAGACTAGGAGAATAATATAGAGCAAAACATAAAATCAACAAAAAGACCAGGTTTCCTGCTCTGATAAAAGCTGGTGAGACGACTGTCTCTAGCTACCCCTCAGGTGTGGAAATGAACATACTCCTGTGCCTTGCAGACAAAAAACAGGCATATGGGGTGAACATTTACATCAGGTAAATACACTCCTTGGAGCAATCAATCCTGAAGAAAAGGAAGGACAGTGTTTTCACAGGGAGAGAGCTGGGGTGTACGTGGGAGGGGGCAGCAACGCACAGGAAAGAAGAACCCAGGAAAGAGATTAACTAAGGAAGGAAAAGGGAGGAGAGCTGTTATGTTGTGGGGAATTTCAGTCAATATCATGAAACAAAATGTGTATGAGCTGCTGTACGGGAAATGAATGTGCTCTGTAAATCTTTACTCAAATCACAATAAAAAGTTAAAAAAAAAATAACTTATACTAGTCACTTATAAACTCTATTTGTTTCACAAGAACTGCTTAACACTAGTCAGAGGCTATGCACTGGCCTCGCCAAGCACAGAGTGGTCAGTACCCTTCTAAACATCCTGCCACCACTTCCGCCTCCAGGCTGCCCCACACAGATACCCCAACCCACATTATGTTTCCTCTGCTAACATAAACCCCAACTTTCATCAAAGGAAGGAGGAGACGGGGCTCTCTGCAGCCTATGACATTTACATACTCAAATTTTCCCAACTGAAATTCTCATTTCACTCTCCACCACACCACTTGCTAACAGCCCTATCAGCACCGAGCCAAATAAACTAATTTTTGATTCCTCATTTTAACCTTTTGACTATTTTCATCACACAGACTTCCTATTTTAGCCTCATTCTGAACTTTCCCAGTCAATACTGACACTGGGAATATGTACAGTTTGTGTTCCAAGAAGCCTTTAACTTTTTTCAAAGTGTGGTTCTTTGGTGGCACAGACCGTGGGTCAATCCCCCACGTCCACTCCAGCACAGACACACACACTGGGGGTCTGAGCTCCATGCACCCCTCCTCGTCTACAGTAAGATCCTTCAGCAACGTTACATTTCGTATCAGACCAACTCGGACTGGCCGAACTGGTCCTCACACAACCTGGATGAAAATGTCTGCCTTCCAGCCAAAGAAATGCCTGGAAAGGGGCCTACGAATGGATGGTTTCCTCCCGACATTGGACGAGGCAGGGTCTTTAATGCATACTAGCTCTGACGCCTGTTTCTTAATTCTTCATCTGCCTTAAACACTGTAATAGGAGAAAAAAGACTCAGACTCAAATACGGTCCACTGAGACCCTTTTATTAATCCGTGGACAGGACACAGACAAGCATCGAGGATGAGGGAGACCAGCAGCACGTATCAGCACAGAAAGCTGAACGGGGTCCGTGGAATCAAGGCCAAGGGCTTAAGCATACATGATGGAAAACAAAGGGAATCTCAAGTCAAGATTCCAGATGGAATTAGGCTTCCCACTACAGAGCACAGCCCTCCACAACCCAAGTGCTTCAGAACGTAAGCTCCGATACAACACCTGTAACCGGTAAGGGGCGAGGACGGCCTCCTCACCTGAACCTCCATGTGGGAATGACCAGCAGCGCTCAACAGAGTCCCTCCTGAAGGGCCCAGAAAACAAAGAGGAGCCATTTCCTCCTCTTTGGATGGAGGCAGGAAATTGTCGTCGAGAATTTGCTCCCTGAGGGAAGAACAGAGTAGACACTGAGGTCACACACGGAGGCTTAATACGCCCCTGTCTACGGACGCGCAAGAGGCCCCGCCATGTTACCTGTTCACGCCCCAAGAGACGCAGGCCCACGCTTGCAGCTCGGCGTCCCGGAAGCGGCTGCGGCCGCCTAATGGGAGCAGAAACAGGAACTACGCCACTGCTAACCTAGCCAAGGACGCACTTCCGCTTCCGGTGTCCAGAGGCTCTGTGTAAATGAGGACAGGCGCCTGAGGGAAAGGTCAACTGCTCGCTCTCTTGACCTTGGGGTTCAGTGAATCCAGTGTAGGTGTGGTATCTCCTGAGGAAAATGCCTAGTTCCTCTCTCCAGAGGGGTTCTTCAATTCCTTTATGAAGTGAAAAGTGGATTTCAGTAATCTAAGACGCCCGCGGGGAGTGGAGGAACTTGGTAATTGCCTATTTAGCTGTGTGACAAAATTTTACCTTTTTTGAAATTAAATAATGATAATAATAATTTATTTGCCCTCCTTGAGTTTTTCTACACTTGAGGATTTTTGAAGCCTGTCATTTGACCTCTATTTCCTAGTTTGTTATCTCCTGTATATTAGTTGTGTCTGCCTAGAAGCAGGACATAGACTATGCAAACCCAGTCTGATCTCTCTAAGGGCTGAAGACCCTGCAGAGTGTTCCAAGGTGAGAAGCAGAAGGATGCCTGTCATTGTCAGCGCCAGAAAGTGAAGGAGTACCTTTGAAACTGTGGAGGATAAATAGTTTCCACTTTTCTCTTATACATATAAACATACAATAAAGTTCATGACGTGTTCTAATATTAAGTGTAGAAGCACTATTTGGATACACACTCTTTTAACTCGGTTTGTGCATTCAATAACTTTCCAAAGTAATTGAAACTTCATTTTGGGAGCTCTGGTGGCTTAGGGCCTGAGGCATTTGCCTGCTAACCAGAAGACTGGTATCTCTATGGATGTCATCTGTTGTTGTTGTTGTTGTTGTTTGCCGTCGAGTCGGCCCCAACTCATAGCGACCCCTCCTTGGGTTTCCGAGGCAGTATCACTACGGAAGTAGGATTGCCCAACCTTCCTTCCGAGTGGCTGGTGGGTTTGAACCACCAGCCTTCTGGTGGATGTCATCTAGGTAACATAAATTCTGACATTTCATCCATGTTGTTGCACACAGTGGTACTTTGTCTTGTGGTTGTGGCTATATTTTCTTAAATGGATGACTACACCAGTTTTTCTATGCAATTTATTCATTCCCTTTATTCTGTTGTATGTATTAGAATCAAGCATAGGGTCTATCTCAAGGATTATTAAATGCATACGGGGAAATAATAAGCTCTGGTGGTGTAGGGGTTAAGGCATTTCGATTATAACCAAAAGATCGGTGGTTGAAACTCACTATCAACTCCACGGAAGGATGATAATGCAGATTTACAAATTCGTAAAGCGTATGGGTGTCATATGAGTAGGAATCAACATGCTTGCAAGGACATGGTTTTGTTGTTGTTTTCAGTATTTCTTTTTAGAAATAATGTGTCAAATGCTATGGTTCGGTAGCACGTTCAATAAATCTCAACTACATCAGATGGTTGATGGTGTGGTTCAGCTCTTCTATATACTTGTTGACTGCCATATCCATGGAAGGGTGCAAAGATGTTAGTAACAACCTAGTCTGGAACACTAAAAAAACTAGACAAAATCTGTAAGACTCAGTGCTGGGAGAGAGACATCAGACCACTAGAGTTTTGCAAGAAAGTTTATTAAAGCATCAGCATTTCGAGGATTTGAGACCAAGTGTGGTGTCAGCCTGGGCTGAGCTCAACAATGCATCAGCCCCCAGGCAGTGAAACAGGGAGATTTAAATAGAATGGCAGGAAGTTCATGAGCAATTCTCTTGTGTTAGTGTAGACCAGGGCTCTCTTGGGAGCAGTAGTCAAGACAGCGGATGTTCAGCTCTGTTCTTGGAACAGTAACCTTCAGTCATTCATTGCAATTCTGTCTGTCTTGCCTACTCAATTCTTAGAACAGGGTGGTGACCACTGTCCTGTGATTCAATTTCATTTTGGAGGAAAAAAAAAGTATGAGGATTAAAGCATAAAAATAACATGAGAATTGTAACTCAAGGCTTGTATCCATCAAAAAAGTAGATGAAATCTGTAAGGTTGACAGGCAGAATAACGAGTGTTGACTCAAATGAATGATGAATCCAAGACCTCCAGGCCCAATGGTGGATTGTTTGCTCATGGACAGCTGTAGGCAGCACAGGAGGATCCCAATCCACAGAAGAGGGTCTCTTTTCCCAGAATGTTCATAAATATATTGGAAGCAGGCCACAGCCCTAGAGGAACTCCCTTTCAATGGATTGGCTGCTCATAAGATATACATCCAATCCCATCATTGGAATAACCCTCATCACAAATGCCTAAAACACACAGAACTGTGGTTCAGCCAAGTTGACACACAGCTCCAACTATCACAGACACGTACCAAGATGAGAAGAAACAGCTACAAATATCCATTAATAACTGGAACATGAAGTGTATGACATATGAATCTAAGAAAATTGCATGTTGTCAAAAAGGAAACAGAACGCATAAAGATCGATATCCTAGCCATTAGTGAGCTCAAATGGACAGTTTTTGTCCATTTTGAATCAGAAAAATGTATGATGTACTATGCGCGGAATGACAAATTTAATAATGGCCTGTCATTCATCCTGACAAAAATGTATCAAGATTTATCCCAAAGGACAATGCTGTCCATGTTAGTATAATATCCATATGCCTATGAGGAAGACCAGTAAATAATACTATTCAAATTTATGCACCAACTAACAAAGCCAAAGATGAAGAAATTTAAAATTTTTCCAACTTCTGCAGACTGAAATTGACCAAACATGCGATCAAGATGTGTTAATTATCACTGGTGACTGGAACGCAAATGTTGGAAACAAAGAAGAATCAATGGTAGTTGGAAAATACGATCTTGGTGATAGAAATGATGCTGGAGATCGCATGATAGAATTTTGCAAGACCAACGACTTATTCATGGGAAATAGCTTTTTTCAACAACACAAATGGTGGCTATACACGTGGACTTCAACAGACGAAATACAAAGGACTCAGATTGACTTAATCTGTGGTAAGAGGCAATGGAGAAGCTCAATATCTTCAGGCAAAACAAGGGCAGGAGCTGAATGTGTAAACGTCCATCAACTGCTCCTATGCAAATTCATGTTGAAGCTGAAGTCAATTAAAACAAGTATACTAGAGCAAAAATAGGACCTTGATAATATCCATCCTGAATGCAGACACCATCTGAAAAATAGATTTGATGCATTGAACACCAATGATTGAAAACCATAGGAATTGTGGGATGATGTCACGAACCTAATCCATGAAGAAAGCAAGAGGTCAGTAAAAAGACAGGAAACAAAGAAAATACCAAAATGGATGTCAGAAGAGACTCTGACACTTGCCCTTCAACAGAGAGTAACTGAAGTGGATGGAGGAATCCACAGGGTAAAAAGAGCTCAGCGGGAGATTTCAAAGAGCAGCTCAAGAAGAAAAAAGTCAATTGTTATAATGAAAGGTGCAAAGAACTGGAATTGCAAAACCAGAAGGGAAGAACACACTAAGTATTTCTCAAGCAGAAAGGACTGAGGAAAAAATTTAAGCCTCAAATTATAAAAATGAAAGATTCTCTGGGCAATATGTTGACTGATGCAGGAAACATCAAAGGAAAATGGATGTAATACACAAACAGAATTGGCAGTTGATCACCCATTTCAGGAAGTGGATATGAACAAGAACCAATGGTACTGAAGGAAGAAATAGAAGCTTCACTGAAGGAATAGGCAGAAAACAAGACTCCAGGAACTAAAGGAATACCCACGGAGATGTTTCAACACACAGATGCTGCCCTGGAGGCACTCACTCATCTATGCCAAGAGATTTGGAAGAAAGCTACCCAGCCAACTGACTGGAAGAAATCCATATTTGTACCCATTCTAAAGAAAGGTGATCCCATAGAATGTGTAAATCATCAAACAATGTCATTGATATCACACACAAGTAAACTCTTTCTGAAGTTAATTCCAAAACGATTGCAGCAATATATTGACAGAGAACTTCCAGAAATGCAAGTGGAATTCAGAAGGGGATGTGGAATGAGGGATATCACAGCTGATGTATTTATATAAATAATTACTATTTATCAATGGTTCAGCAACTGTCAATTTAGAGGAGGGCAATATACATGTTACATACTAAAAAAATTCTTTTGTCCATCTCCTTTGACCCAAAATGGAAACACAAGGTTGGCCCTCTCGATGATGGCTGAAAACGGTGCCACTTTGAATGTGTGTCACTCTCCACAGTCCAGCCAATAACACAATCTCCCTCATCATGGTCCTGAAACTTTGGGGATCTACACAGAATTGGATTAGTAGTGGTTCTCTGAAGAGCAAGACACACTCAAAACAGCTTAATGCCACTGACTGTTTTGTGGTGGAGTCAAAATCCAACACATTTGGTTGCTATGTCATGTATATGATGTCCTTGTTTACATCAGCAATTGCTAAACTGATATAAACTGATCCAAAGCCCTGATTATGTACACACACACATATATGTTTTACACATCGATATCTGTATCTATCTATCTACACACACACAAACTCAGTCATATATAGGTGTGTCCTCTAAGGTTATGCCACCCTAGGACTTTGGCCTAATGCATTGCTCTCTCATGTTTACATAACACTCACCTCAAATAGGTTTTCTGATTTTTATGCTGATCTCCGCTGTCAAGTGATTCAGGGGTTTCTTCTAACATGGAGGGCCAGGTGTTTTTCTCCAGAAATCTCATCATTATACATTCATTGGATAATTTTTCTCCATCATTAAGATTTTGTGAAACTGAACAAATAATTCAGGTTGATGTTCACAATATGAAAGAAATAGGAAATTAATTATTAAGGATAAAATGTCTGTTGTGACAAAAGCAAGCCTTAGACATTCGGTTTCAGCATTCTGGCAATGATTAAAAAGCAATTTAGTCCAAAATATATCCATCAGGATTCAAAGTGATGGTGACACACTTAGGGGTGATTAGAAAGACAATGTAAAAAAAAAAAAACCCAAAAAACTGGACACAGTGCACATATAATATTCAAATAGAAAAAGGGTCTCTCTATGATGACAAGTATTAGAGTATTACTAAAGTTAGAAAAGTAAGCTCAGATTTTTGGGAAAGTGTCCTCAAGCCAAAAGAGATGTTTCCTATCTGAATCATTCAATGGTAATTCCCTCCAGGGTTGTTATTGAAAATTCTTGCCTCCCTCACGCTTCAGGGCACGAAACCCCTGCTTGAGGCCTGTCCTCACTCTCCACACATAATTCCCTTGCTTCTCTGGGGAAATAAATGAGTAGGGCTAAAGTGGTGCTCACGGAGAAACGCGTATCACGATGGAAGACAGTGGAGAGCAATGAACATTTCTGTGACACTGAGCAAATACTTTGCTTGACAGGGCCTCGAAAGATGAATGGGTGTATATTTGCAGCAAAGTAATCATGTCAAACTGCACTCAACACAATAAATCTCTCTATAAAGGTCCAAAGTCTCTCAGTGTCTTAAAGTGACCCCTGCAGCCAATGCTCACAACAGTTAATGAAACACACCACTTTCAATCAGAAAAGGAAAATTCATTTTAATACTTAAGAGTTTATATTCACGGGGAAGCCAGGATGGGTGAGCTCCACAGACCAAGGATCACCTATTTTGTTTTAACAATTTATTCCCAATCTTCAGCCCCAGTTCCGATCCACCATCAATGACTAAAATATTTTACTACGTGAAAAGAATTTTAAAAAAGAAAGAAAAGATGCTATTCTTACCTAGTGAGGCCAGGTTTCTTTCTTTCTTTATTATTATTTTTTTTATGGTGATTTCAGTGAAAATTTACAGAGCAAATTCACTTTCCTTTCAGGTCTGGAATTGAAGCAACACCTGTCTTCCACCAAAATGAAAAACAGGCATATGAGTTGAACATGTACCTGAGGTAGATACAGTCCTTGGAGAGATCAGTCTTGGATGAAAGAAGGGCTGTTTATGGACAGGGAGACAGTTTAGGGGGCAGGAGTGCATGGAGGATGGACACAGGAAAGAGGTAACTGTTGGGAGGAAGTGAAAGGGGAACTGTTGCATTGGGGTAAATTGTAGTCAACGTCATGAGAAAACGTGTGTGTGAACCGCAATATGGAAAGTGAATTTGCTCTGTAAACTTTCACCCCAATCACAAACTTTTTAAAAAAAGAAAAACTTTAGGCACCTTCCACCTCAGTGAAATTTATAGGGGTCCAACGGTGTGAGGCATGTCGAGATATTCCTACTAAGTGAAGTATAAGTTATTGTATCTGGCTTCCCCCACAACTAAGAAGGATGCACATCTGGTGGGCCTCTTTGGATTTTGTAGGCAACATATTCCTCATTGGATTGTGTTGCTTCAACCTATTTATGAAGTGACTTGGAAAGCTGCCACTTTTGAGTGGGGCCCAGAACAACAGAAGGCTCTGCAACAGGTTCACAGGGTTCCACCGACTGCCAAGCCCAGGACAAGGAAGAGACCTTATGAACACTCAGAAAAGAAAAACCCATTAGCGGTGGCCTAAACATGCACATTTAGGAACCTGGAAAAACAAACGCAGCATGAATGAATAATTTAAAGCAAATAAAGACCATAATAATGTTACAAAACACAAAAGACTTTCCATTTCTAGTTCAATGTCTAAGGAGCTTGAAAGTAAAAAGGTACATCCTCCTAAAAGGAAATGTGCACATACTTAATTCAGAAATTATAGGTCAAAAATGGGACTATAGACAATATAGCAAAAACCTAGAAGCAGAAAGCAGAACAGGAAAAGTTTAAATGTAATGGATGAATGCCTGGATGCTCAATGCAGACAAATTTCAGTGTTAAGAATATCGGGATGAGGAGTAAAATCGTACCAGTCCCACAAAGTTTTGTTGAGTTTTATGTGCAGGAACCCTATCAGGACTCCAGCATAACCAGTGGAGAATTATCTTGGTGTGCTCCTTCCAGGAGGGGGACGAAGAAAAGCA
>NW_006922118.1:1217239-1217805 GCF_000298275.1 Orycteropus afer afer
CTCCATACAACACAGGAAGTCAGGGTGGACAAACAGGGAGGCAATGCAAACTGAGTAAGGTCTACTTTCACTATCACTGACTCAGGTCAGTACTTATATCGCTCAGTAAAAGTTCATGTAACAAAAGAAAGGCATATGAGGGGAACACGGACATTAGGTACATACACTCCTTAGAAAGATCAATCATGGGAGAACAGAAGGGCTCTGCATGCACAGGAAGACAGCTGCGGGCAGGAGTGCATGGGAGGGAAGGACACAGGGAAGAGGTAACTATGGGGAGGAAGTAGGAGAGGAACTGTACATTGTGGGAAACTGTAGTCAATGTCAGGAGACAAAGTATATGTGAGCTACTATAAAGAAAGTGAATTTGCTTTGTAAACTTTAACCCAAATCACAATCAAAACTTAAAAAAAAGTTTACGTACACCCAGTCTGACAGAGTTGGGAACAGAGAGTTTCAAGCAATACTTAAACCACAAAAGTACTGTCACTTTCATAGCATAAGCATAAAAAGTCATTTTCATTTATTTTCATTTGACTTTTCTCAGTTCAGACAGGGCTTTAAAC
>NW_006922118.1:1218945-1219497 GCF_000298275.1 Orycteropus afer afer
TTTATCACAGACAGCAGAGTGTTTCTAAAATGACTCCATATTTAACATATAGGGGTCCTGCCAGGATTTCTTAAACATAGTGGGCATTCTGGAGAACCTTCTCAAGATTTGAGAATGCTCTACTGTGCCCATCATAACGTATTCCTGCCTCTGAGACGTTTCAATCCATTAAATTGAAAGATTCTTAGGAGAAACACCCCATGTTAAGAAATTTTCTTCCAGTGGAAACCACAAACCCAAGAAATTCAAGACACATCTCAGAGGGTGAGCTTCTCCAGTAAAACATACCACTGTCATTCTTGGTTCTTATGCAAGATGATGGTGAACAGTCAAAAATCACAGGGATTAAACACCAGCTCCAGGCCTAGGTGGGTGGACAAGGACCTAGACTGGGGATCGAAGATTTTCACAAATAGGAAACTCTCAAGGGAAAAGCATTCCCCACTGGAGAGAAAAGGAAAATCAGAATGAAGAGTCCACAGAGGGTCCAGTTTGAGTCAGCGTCCCGTTTCCTCCCATGAGTGACATCAGGAGAGCACCAACACCACCCAG
>NW_006922118.1:1220877-1224321 GCF_000298275.1 Orycteropus afer afer
AGGTCTGGAACTGAACCCACTCCTGTGGCTTCCAGCCAAATAAGACAGGCATGTGAGCTCAACATTTACATTAGGTAGACACACTCCTTGAAGATCAATCACGGGAGAATACAAGGGCTGTGTATGCACAAGGAGACAATCTGAGGAGCAGGAATACACAGGAGGAAAGGACACAGGGAAGAGGTGGCTACAGGGAGGAAATGGGAAGAGAGCTGTGGCATTGTGGGAGATTACAGTCAATGTTATGAGACAACTGTATGTGAACTGCTGTATGGAAGATGAATTTGCTTTGTAAACTTTCACCCCAATCACAATAAAATTAAACAAACAAACAAAAAATACATCCACAGGCTGAATGATCAGGTATGGACTAGTCATGGGGGGAGTGTGTCCAAAGCCATTTCTAAGTGCTGCAATATAGTCTGGGTGTATAGTAAAGGTGACTAGGGGCGAGATTGTAGTAGTTTCTTCACCCCCACCAAGTACTCTGAGGAGGTGAGTATTTGGACCTGTGGGCTCAGGACCATGTCCCAGGGCACAGCAAGCTCAACTTGCATAACACACTACACAAATACATTGTTCTCTGTCTTACTTGGGTGAGTAGAGACCAGGGTCTTAAAGACCTGTGAGCAGTCATCTAGATGAAACAGTTTTCTCCTCATCCAGAACAAAGAACATGAAGAAAACCACAGGTGCAAGGGAACAATTAGTCCAAGGTACTAGTAGACCATGTGATCCTCAGCCCATAAGTATATGAGACGCAAAGAACTAGATGGTGCCCACCTATCACTGTCAACAACTCGGAGGCAGATCAGTGCAGGAGATCCTGGACAGATTGGGAAAATAATAGAGCAAAACATAAAATCAACAAAAAGACCAGGTTTCCTGCTCTGATAAAAGCTGGTGAGACAACTGTCCCTAGCTACCCCTTAGGTGTGGAAACAAACATACTCCTGTGGCTTCCGGACAAAAAACAGGCATATGGGGTGAACATTTATATCAGGTAAATACACTCCTTGGAGCAATCTATCCTGAGGAAAAGAAAGGGCAGTGTTTTCACAGGAAGAAAGCGAGGGTGTCGGCGGGAGGGGTCAGGAATACACAGGAAAGAAAAACCCAGTAAAGACATTAACTAAGGAAGAAAAAGGAAGGAGAGCGGTTACACTGTGGGGAGTTTCAGTCAACGTCATGAAACAAAATGTGTATGAGCTGCTGTATGGGAAATGAATTTGCTGTATAAACCTGTACTCAAATCACAATAAAAAGTTAAAAAAAAAAAACCAAAAACAAACTTACACTGATCATTTCCAAAATCTATTTGTTTCACGGGAACTGCTTAACACTAGTCAGAGGCTATGCACTGACCTCACCAAGCACAGAGTGGTCAGTACCCTTCTAAACATCCTGCCACCACTGCCTCCTCCAGGCTGCCCCGCACAGATACCCCAACCCACATTATGTTTCCTCTGCTAACATATACCCCAACTTTCATCAAAGGAAGAGGGAGACTGGGTTCTCTGAGGCCTGTGGGATTTACTTACTCAAATTTTCTCAAGTGAAATGCTCATTCCACTCACCACACCACTCGCTATCAGCCCTATCGGCACCAAGCAAAACAAAGTAATTTTTGATTCCTCATTTAAACGTTTTCACTATTTTCACCACACAGACCTGCCATTCTGGCCTCATTCTGAACTTTCACAGTTCAATACTGACACTATGAATATGTACAGTTTGTGTTCCAAGAAGCTTTTTACAAAGTGTGGTTCGTTGGTGGCACAGACTGTGGGTCAATCCCCCACGTCCATTCCACCACAGACACACACACTGAGCTCCATGTACCCCTCCTCGTCTACAGTAAGATCCTTCAGCAACGTTACATTTCTTATCAGACCAACTCGGACTGGCCGAAATGCTCCTCACACGACCTGGATGAAAACGTCTGCCTTCCAGCCAAAGAAATGCCTGGAAAGGGGCCTACGAATGAATGGTTTCCTCCCGACATTGGACAAGGCAGGGTCTTTAACGCATTCTAGCTCTGACGCCTGTTTCTTAATTCTTCATCTGCCTTAGACACTGTAATAGGAGAAAAAAAGACTCAGACTCAAACACGTTCCAAAGAGACCCTTTTATTAATCCGTGGACAGCACAAAGAAAGTCAACCAGGATGACGGAGACCAGCCGACCATAACAGAACAGAAAGCTGAACGGGGTCCGTGGAATCAAGGCCACGGGGTTAAGCATACAGGATCGAAAACAAAGGGAATCTCAACTAAAGTCAAGATTCCAACTGGAATTAGGCTTCCCACTACAGAGCACAGCCCTCCACAACCCAAGTGCTTCAGAACTTAAGCTCCGATACAACACCTGTAACCGGTAAGGGGCGAGGACGGCCTCCTCATCTGAACCTCCATGTGGGAATGACCAGCAGCGCTCAACAGAGTCCCTCCGGAAGGGCCCAGAAAACAAAGAGGAGCCGTTTCCGGTAGGAAATTGTGGTCGAGAATTTGCCCCCAGAGAACAGACCAGACACTGAGGTCACACACGGAAGCTTAATAGGACCCTGCCGACGGACGCGCGAGTGCCGCCGCCATGTTACCTGTTCGCGCCCCAAGAGACGCAGGTCCGCCCTCGCTGCTAGGCTTCTAGAAAGCAGCTGTGGCCGCAGGAACTACGCAACTGCTGACCTAGCCAAGGACGCACTTCCGCTTCCGGTGTCTGGAGGCTCTGTGCAAATGAGGACAGGTGCCTGGGGGAAACAGCAACTGCTTGCCCTTTTGACTTTGAGGTTCAGTGAATCTAGTGTAGGTGTGATACCTCTAAGGACAATGCTTAGTTCCTCTCTACAGAAGGGTTCTTCAATCCGTTTATGAAGTGAAAAGTGGATTTCAATAGTCTAAGATGCCCTTGGGGAGTGGATGAATTTGGTAATTGCCTATTTGTGTGTGTGTGACAAAATTTTGACTTTTTTAAAATGAAATAATAACAATAATTTCTTTGCTCTCCTTGAGTTTTTCAACACTTGAGGACTGTTGAAGTCTGTCATTTGACCTCTATTTCCTAGTTTGTTTTCTCCTACAGATTAGTTGTCTCTGCCTAGAAGCAGGACACAGACTATGCAACCCAGTATAATCTCTCTAAGGACTGAAGACACTGCTGAGAGGAATTTTTCAAGGTGAGAAGCAAAAAGACGCCTGTCATTGTCAAGGTGAGAAAGTAAAGGATGGAGTACCTTTGAAAATGTGGACGATAAATAGTTGCGACTTCAAAATTCATGACATGTTCTAATATTAAGTTTACAGGTACTATTTGGATACACACTCTTTTAACTCGGTTTTTGCATTCAATAACTTTCCAAAGTAATTGAAACTTCTTGTGAGCTCTGGTGGGCTAGTTACCTGAAGTATTTGACTGCTAACTAGAAGTCTAGCAGTTCAAACCTAC
>NW_006922118.1:1225531-1226681 GCF_000298275.1 Orycteropus afer afer
ATAACGACCCCTCCTTGGGTTTTCGAGGCAGTATCACTATGGAAGTAGGATTGCCCAACCTTCCTTCTGAGGAGTGGCTGGTGGGTTTGAACCGCCAGTCTTCTGGTGAGCAGTCAAGTGCCTTAGGCACTATGCTACCAGAGCTCCTATTTGTCTTGTAGTTGTTGCTATATTTTCTTAAATGGATGACCACACCAGTTTTACTATGCAATTTATTCATTCCCTTTATCCTGTTGTTAGTTATGTATTAGAACCAAGCATAAAGTCTATCTTGAGGATTATTTAATGCATACATGGAAATAATAAGCTCTGGTGGTGTAGTGGTTAAGGAATTTCAATGCTAACCAAAAGATTGGTGGTTGAAACTCTCCATCAACTCCATAGAAGGATGATAAGGGAGATTTACAAATTTGTAAATCATATGGATGTCACTACGAGTAGGAATCAACATGCTTGCAAGGACATGGTTGTTGATGTTTTGTTTTTCTTTTTAGAAATAATGTGTCAAATGCTATTGGTCAGTAGCAAGTTCAATAAGTCTCAACTACAGCAGAGGGTTGATGGTGTGGTTCAGGTCTACTATATACTTGTTGACTGCCATATCCATGGAAAGGTGCAAAGATATCAGTAAGAACCTAGTCTGGAACACTAAAACAAACTAGATGAAATCTCTAAGGTCCAGTGCTGTGAGAGAGAAATAAGGCCACTAGAGTTTTGCAAGAAGGTTTATTAAAGCATCAGTATGTAGACGAGCTGAGACCAGAGTGGTGTCAAACTGGGCTGAGCTCAACAATGCATCAGGCCCAAGGTGGGGACATTGGGAGGTTGAAGTAGAATGGCAGGAAGTTCATGAGCAATTCCACTGTGGGACAGCAGAGCACAGCTGTCTTGGGAGCAATAGTCAAGACAACAGTTGTTCAGCTGTGTTCTTGGAACTGTAACCTTCAGTCATTCGTTGCAATTCTGTCTTCTCTACCCAATTCTTAGAACAGGGTTGTGACCACTGTCCTGTGATTCAATTTCATTTTGGAGAGAAAAAGTATGAGGATTAAAGCATAAAAATAACATGAGAATTCTAACTCAAGGCTTGTATCCATCAAAACTGGCCTATTTTTATGGACTCAAGGATAAAAGAGCTGTGATGAATGGA
>NW_006922118.1:1227425-1228616 GCF_000298275.1 Orycteropus afer afer
TTTAGTTTGAACCAAAGAATTCAATTCCAATGTGATTTATTACATTTCTGAGCTGTAAGGATAGGCATGAAGCAAATGCCCATTACTAAGAGAATGCTGGCCACAGAAATTGGTTCAGCAGTTAGCATTAGACCTGCACAAAGCCAATCAGAAACTATTCTGGGATGTCTGATGAGTTTCTTGAGGTAAATACTCTATAATTCTTAACTTGATTGGATGCAAGCATAGAGATCCGAGTATTCACCTCACAACATGAGCAGAGTCTAAGGATGAAGAAACTTAATAATAATAATAATCATAACCCACTGCCATTGAATAGATTCAGAATCATAGCAACTCCTTTGAGTTTCTGAGGTAGTATATCTTTATACACGTAGATTGCCCAGTTTTCTTCATGCTAAGTGGCCGGTGGGTTTGAACCAACAACCTTCTGGTTAGCAGTGAAGTACCTTAGGCACTATACAAGCAGAGCTCCTTTGAAGCAATTAATACTACTCCATTCCATTCTCAATGCCATCGAGTCGATTCCTACTCATAGTGACCCCTGCTTCGGTTTCTGAGGTGGTATCTCTATGGAAGTAGATTGCCGGTCCTCCCTTCCAAGGAATGGCTGGTAGGTTTGAACCCCCAGCCTTCTGGTTAGCAGTCAAATGCCCTAGGCACTACACAACTAGACAAACTCAAGGGGAAGGAAATCAGAGAGAAAGTGTTCTCATGGTATCATTGCGTCTGTGGTGGATACAGACATGTGGTTATCCAGTTGTCCCAAAACTTCCAAGCATAGAATCCATTTTTAATTTTTACTTAAATTTTTTTATTTGTATATTTTGCAACTGCAAACTTAATTTTTTTTTTTTTCAGTAATGCTGGGTTATTGGGATGTTAACATGACACTGTACATTTAAAATGTTTCACAGAACACCTCACAGAGAATAAGTGGCCACTAAAGTAGAAGGGAAAGGAATAAAAATATGAATATATTATCATGTTGCATCCAACCATGTAGCTTCGTGAACACTGATAGAAAAAAAAACTTGTGGTCTACAATTTTGTTAATAGTTGATGAGTCATTTTGTGGTTGGTTGTCATTACATTGGTTCTGGTTCATATCCGTGCCATGTACAACAGCATGGAATACTGCCTAGTGAAGTGTTATCATAATCGTTGTCATGCTTGAGCCCATAATTCTAG
>NW_006922118.1:1229336-1241754 GCF_000298275.1 Orycteropus afer afer
TGTATCAAGATCTATCCCAAAGGACAGTGCTGTCACTGTTAGCATAATATCCATACACCTATGAGGAAGACCAGTTAATATTACAATGCAAATTTATGCACCAACCAACAAAGCCAAAGATGAAGGAATTTAAAATTTTTACCAACTTCTGCAGTCTGAAATTGACTACACATGCAATTAAGATGTGTTAATTATCACTGGTGACTGAAATGCAAAAGTTGGAAACAAAGAAAAATCACTGGTCATTGGAAAATATGGTCTTGTTAATAGAAATGACGCTGGAGACCGCATGATAAATTTTGCATGACCAACGACTTATTCATGGCAAATACCTTTTTTCAACAACACAAACGGTGGCTACACACACGGACTACACCAGACAAAATATAAAGAACTCAGATTGACTTAATCTGTGGCAAGACGCAATGGAGGAGAAGCTCAGTATCTTTAGCCAAAACAAGGCCAGGAGCTGACTGTGCAACAGACCATCAACAGCTCGTATGCAAACTCAAGTTGAAGGTGAAGACAAGTGTACAAAAGCCAAAATATGACTTTGATAATATCCATCCTGAAGTTAGAGACCATCTGAAAAATAGATTTGATGCACTGAACCACTGACTGAAAATCAGAGGAATTGTGGGATGACATCAAGACCCTCATCCATGAAGAAATCAAGAGGCCATTAAAAAGACAGGAAAGGAATAAAAGACCAAAATGAATGTCAGAAGAGAATCTGACACTTGCCCTTGAACACAGAGTAGCTGAAGTGGAGGGAAGAATCCACAGGATAAAAGAGCTCAGCAGAAGATTTCAAAGAGCAAATCAAGAAGACAAAGGCAATTGTTACAATGAAAGGTGCAACAGCCTGAAATAGAAAACCAGAAGGGAAGAAAACACTCAGCATTTCTCAAGCTGAAAAATCTGAGGAAAACATTTAAGCCTCAAATTGCAATATTGAAAGATACTGATATCACACACAAGTAAACTCTTACTGAACTTAATTCCAAAATGATTGCAGCAGTATACTGACAGAGAACTTCCAGAAATGCAAATGGAATTCAGAAGGGGATGTGGAGCAAGGAATATCACAGCTGATGTAGTTATATAAATAATTATTATTTATAAACGGTTCAGCAACTGTCAATTTAGAGGAGGGCAATATACATGTTACATACTAAAAAAAATCCTTTTCTCCATCTCCTTTGACCCAAAATGGAAACACAAGGTTGGCCCTCTCGATAATGGCTGAAAACTGTGCCACTTTGAATGTGTGTCACTCTCCGCAGTCCACCAATAACACAATCTCCCTCGTCATGGTCCTGAAATTTTGGGGATCTACCCAGAATTGGATTATAGTGGTTCTCTGGAGAGCAAGACACACACAAAACAGCTTGCTGCCACTGATTGTTTCCTGGTGGGGTCAAAATCCAACATATTTGGTTGCTATGTAATGTCTATCTGCCCTTGTTTACATGAGCAATTGCTGAACTGATATAAACTGATCCAAAGCCCTGATTATGTACTTATATGTATATTTTACATATCTCTATCTACCTATCTATCTACACAAATACACAGACTCACTCATACTTATATATAGGTGTGTCCTCTAAGGTTATGGCACCCTAGGACATTGGCCTGATGCATTGTTCTCTCATGTTTACATAACACTCATCTCAAACAGCTTTTCTCATTTTTATGCTGATATACACTGCCAAGCAATTCAGACATTTCTCCTAATAGAGAGGGCGAGGTGTTATTCTCCATAAAGCTCATCATTATATGTTCATTGTATAATTTTTCTCCATCATTAAGATTTTGTGCAACTGACCAAATAATTCAGGTTGATGTTCACAATATGAAAGAAAAATGAAATGAATTATTAAGGATAAAATATCTGTTGTGACAAAAGCAAGCCTTAGACATTCGGTTTCAGCATTCTGGCAAGGATTAAAAGGCAATTTAGAACAAAATATAACCATCAGGTTTGAAAGTGATGGTGACACACAAAAGGGTAATTAGAAAGACAATGAAAAAACATACAGGACACAGTGCATATATAATATTCAAATAGAAACGGGCCTCTCTGTAATGACAGGTATTAGAGGATTACGAAAGTTAGAAAAGAAAGCTCAGATTTTTGGGAGTGTGTCATCAAGCCCAAAGAGATGTTTCCTATTTGAATCACTCAATTGTAATTCCCTCCAGGTTCATCTTGATAATTCTTGCCTTCCTCATTCTTCAGTCCACAAAACCCCTGCTTGAGTTCTGTCTTCACTCTCCACACAGAATGCCCTTGCTCCTCTGGGAAAATAATTGAGTAGGCCTGATGTGCTCATGGAGAAATGGATATCATGATGGAAGACAGTGGAGAGCAATGAACATTTCCGTGACACTCAGCAAATACTTTGCTTTCATGATCTCTAAAGATGAATGGGTGGGAATTTGCAGAAAAGGAATCATGTCAAACTGCACTCAACACAATAAAACTCTCGACAAGGGTCCAAAGGAGAAATCTCTCAGGGTCTTAAAGTGACCCCTGAAGTCAATGCTTACAACAATTAATGAAACGTGACTTTCAATCAGAAAATGAAAACTCATTTTATTACTTACACCTTTATGTTCATGGGGAAGCCAGGATATGTGAGCTCCACAGACCAAGAATCACTTATTTTGTTTAACAATTTATTCCCATTCTTCACCCCAGTTCCGGTGCACAATCAATGACTAAAATATTCTACTTCCTGAAAATAATTTTTTTTTTTTTTAAAAGACACCATTCTTACATAGTGAGGCCAGGTTTCTTTCTTTCCTTATTAATTTTTTTTTATGGTGATTTGGGTGAAAATTTAAAGGGCAAATTCACTTTCCATACAATACTTCACATACACTTTGTCTTGTGACAATTCACTACAATTTACACCAATGCAACAGCACCCCTCCCCCTTCCTCCCCAAACTTATCTCATCCCTGTGTCCATCCCTCCATGCATTCCTGCCCCCTGAGCTATCTCCCTATGCATAAACAGCCCTTCTTTCTCCCATGATTGATCTTTCCAAGGAACGTATGTGCCTCAGGTAGATACACACGTTCAACTCATGTGCCTGTCTGTTGTTTGGTAGGAAGCCACAGGTGTGGGTTTAATACCTGATCTGAAGGGAAGGTAGGGGCCATAGTCTCAGGGGTTTCACCTGGCTCTATCAATCCAACAAACCTGGTCCCCCCCTTTTTTTCCCCAAATGATTTTGAGGTTTCTTCCAGATTGTTCTCCCGCTCTATCCAGGATCTCCTACATAGCTCCCCCTCTAAGTGACAGACAGTGGTAGCTGGGTACCATCTAGTATTTTACTTTATGGAAATAGTTTTTTATAAAAGATGCCCTTCTTACCTAGTGAGGCCAGGTTTCTTAAGTTTTCCATCATGAGATCTCTGTGGAGTTTCCTCTGAGCAAGATCCAGCAAAGCCCACCTTCCTTGGTAAAGACCATAGGCACGTCCTCAGCAAGCACTACGTTAAAAATATCCTACACATTCAAGTTGACTACCGTACCATGTACTCCAATGTGTGCAGGAACAAGTAGTGAGGCTGAGAGTGCAGGGAACTGAGAACTCATAGGGCTCGGAAACAAGGCTCTGTGCTCAACCAAGGTCTACTCAGGGTAAACTCATCAGCTTCATCCCTTCACTGGCAACACTGACTTCCCCAGTGATTACACTTTCTATCTGCCACACTTGCAATGCACTGAAAGAATGTCACAGCCCATTGACTGGGACCATCTGCAAGTCTTACTCCTCTCTCTTCATGGGGAGAACAGTTAAAAACATAGCAGAATTTAGAGAAATGCTCTCATTTGTATCATCACTTCTTTGTGAATAATTACACTTCCTTCTGTAGGCCCCACCACAACATTCAACAAAACAAGGCAAAGGTGAAGTCAGGATGAGGTATTAGTAACTGGAAAACACTGCAGAATTGAAGTTTTTGGTTTTGCCCCTGTGATATTTTGGGTTGTGTGTCACCTTGCCTGGACCAGGATTCTGAGTGGTTTAAGCAGTTGTGATTTGGTTATTCCCATGATGATATTGGATGTATATAATTTCAGCAGCCCATCCGTTGAAAGGGAGTTTCCCTAGGGCTGTGGCCTGCTTCTAATATATATAGAGAGACATCCTGAGATAAAGACAGACTCTTTGTGGATCTGGATGCTGTTGTGCTGCCTACAATTGTCGGTTAGTGAACAATCTACCGTTAGTCCTGGTGGCCTTTGATTCATTGTCCGTTGGTGTCAACAACCGGTATACTGCCTGCCAAACTTAAGCTCGTCAGCCCCTGCAGCTATGTGCTTCAAGAAAAGCCTCCAGCTTGATGCTGGATCCAGTTACCTGGGACTTCCCAGCTTCTGTAAGTGTGTGAGCCAGTTTCCCAAGATAACTTTCTCACTGTCGACGTGTATAAGCTTTACTGGTTTTGTTTCTCTAGAAAACCCAGCCTAACACATCTGGTACCAGGAGTAGATCTAAACAGACAAAACCATAAGGACGGATTTCATAAGTTCGTTCTCAGCATTTCTGTGTTGGTTCTCCAATTTGGTTAATTGTAAAGGCAAGGGTGACATTGCCTCCATTAGTGAAGAGGGCCCTGTTAATCCATGGCATGAGGGGGCAAAATTATATGCTAAATACCACCACCAATAGATCCAATATTTTTTAGTTGAGGCTCTGGGTGACCACGTTTGATACCTTTCTGCAATTCTGTCAGCGTAAGGAGTGTAAGGAAGCTGGCCGATTGGTCCTACTTATGCTACACAAAGATGTGAAAGAATGAGATGCGTTCAGGGTTTTGAGTAACAGCTTAAGCACCACATAAAATACTTCAATGGTACCAATTCTGCCTTGAAAGAAAGCCTTATTTCTCCTAGTAAAAGAACTGAAATTGCTGGAAACGAAACCCAGAGTCTTATTGTAATGGTGGCTGAAATACAGTAATTGAATCGCCAACCCAGGATGGTGTCTGAAATTAAAGTGAGGGCATTCATTGGGAAAAAGTGGGATCCAGAAACCTGGAGTGGGTCCATATAGACAGACAGTCAGGAAGATCAAGATATGGAACTGGTAAATCCTGTTGAATCCCTCCCATCTGAAGGAATACTATAAAATCATTATCCTATCCATCTCCATTTGATGGGATTAACCCAACTGTTCCTGCTGGTCACTGCCTGAGGCAGATGACATGGAAAACATTGCTGAATGTTCTCCAAACCCTTCCTGTAGATGTTTCCCCAGTTCCAGAATGCATAATTGGAATAGATACACCAGCAATTGGCAGAATTCCCACAGTAGGTCTCTGACATGTGGAGTAAGGGCTATTATGGTATGAAAAACTAGAAAAACAGTAAATCAAAAGCAGTACCACAAGCCTGGAGGTATTGCAGGGATTAATGCCACCATCAAAGACTTGAAGGATGCAGGGTTGGTGATTCCCACCACATCCCCATTTAATTCACCTATTTGGCTTGTGTAAAAAACAGATGGATCTCAGTGACTGACAGTGGATTACTGTAAATTTAATCAGGTGGTGACTGCAATTGCAGCTGCTCTTCCTGATGTGATTTCATTGCTTCAGCAAATTAATAAACTCCCGGTAGTTGGTATGCAGCTATTGATCTGGCCAATGCCTTTTCCTCAATCCCAATTTCAAAGGAACATCAGAAGTACTTTGCCTTCAGCTGGCAAGGACAACAATATACTTTCACAGTGCTCCCTCAGGGGTATTTCGACTCCCCAGCACTATGTCATAAATTAGTCTGTAGGGATCTTGATTGCCTATCCCTTCGACAAGACATCACACTGGTCCATTATATTGATGACATTATGCTGCTTGGTCCTAGGAAGGAAAAAGAATCGACAATTCGACTTATTGCTAGAAATCTGCGTGCTAGGGGCTGGGAAATTAACCAAACAAAAATTCAGGCACCTTCTTGTAGTCACTTCCTCATCACAGCCAGTAACCCAGAGGGAGCGAGTAGTTAAACCTGTGGACTTGGGACCACAGTCAAAGGGGACATCAAACTCAATTGGGATAACACACTACCAAAAATACTGTGCCACCTTCTACTTTGGTAAGCAGTGACTGGGGTCTTAAAAGACTACAATCAGCCATATGGATGGAATGATGTGTCTCTCCTCATCCAGAGCAAAGAAGAATGGAGAAAGCCAAAGTTTCATGGAAGGAATTAGTCCTAGCGACTGATACACCATGTGATCCTCAGCCTATATGACTATCAGACAAGAAGAACTAGATTGTACCTGGCTACCACCGTCAACCACACAGAGGGGGATCTATGGAGGAGATCCTGGATATATAGGGAGAACCATGTGGAACAAAACTCAAAATCATTTGGAAAAAAAAAAAAAAAAAGGGGTGGGGACAGGTTTGCTGGCCCGATAGAGCCTGGGGGGGCCACTGAGACTATGGCCCCTAGCTGCCCTTCAGGTCGGTCTGGAATTGAAGCCACACCTGTGGCTTCCACCAAAACAAAAGATAGGCATATGAGTTGAACATGTACCTGAGGTAGATACAGTCTTTGGAAAGATCATGGGAGAAAGAAGGGCTGTTTATTCACAGGGAGAAAGTTTAGGAGGCAGGAGTGCATGGAGGGATGGACACAAGCAAGAGGTAACTATTGGGAGGAAGTGGGAGGGGAGTTGTTGCATTGGGGTAAATTGTAGTCAATGCCATGAGAAAAAGTGTGTGTGTGTGAACTCCTGTATGGAAAGGGAATTTGCTCTGTAAACTTGCACCCACATCACAAATTAATGATAAAGAAAAAATTCAGGCACCTTCCACCTCAGTGAAATTTATAGGGGTACAGTGGTGTGGGGCATATTAAGATATTCCTACTAATGAAGGGTAAGTTACTATATCTGGCTTCCCCCACAACTAAGAAGGAGGCATGTCTGGTGGGCCTCTTTGGATTTTGTAAGCTACATATTCCTCATTTGGGTGTGTTGCTTCAACCTATTTAGGAAATGACTTGGAAACATACTAGTCTTGAGTGGGTCCCAGAACAGAAGGCTCTGCAACAGGTTCAGGCTGCCGTGCAGGCTGCTCTGCCACTTGGGCCATATGATCTGGCTGATCCAATGGTGCCTGAAGTGTCTGTAGTAGAGATTCCGTTTGGAGTCTTTGGTAGGTCCCTATGGTGAATCGCAATGCAGAACCTTGGGATTTGGGAGCAAAGCCCTACCATCCTCTGCAGATAACTATTTTCTTTGGAGAAACAGCTTTTGACTTGTTACTAGGCTTTAGCAGAGACTGAACACCTAATCATGGGCCAACAACTCACCATGAAGCCTGAGCTGCCGATCATGAACTGAGTGTTGTCTCACCCACAGAGTCATAAAGTTGGACGTGCACAGGAGCACTCCATCATTACATGGCAGTAGTATATCAGAGATTGGGCTCAAACAGGACCCAAAGGCACAAGTAAGTTCCTTGAGGAAGAGGCCCAAATGCCTGTGGTCTCCACTCATCACATTATCTCTCTCCCAGTCTACACCGATGGCTTCATGGGGAGTTCCTTATGATCAGGTGACTGAGGAAGAAAAATCTTGTGCCTAGTTTACAGATGGTTCTGTGTGATATGCAGGCACCACTTGAAAGTGGACAGTAACAGCACCGCAGCCCCTTTCTGGAACTTCCTTGAAGGACAGTGATGAAGGGAAATCCTCCCAAGGGGCAGAATTTCGAGCCATGCATCTGGCTGTTCACTTTGCATGGAACAGAAATGGCCATGTGGAATTGTATACGAATTCATGGGCTTTGGCTAATGGCTTGGCTGGGTGGTCTGGGATTGGAAGGAGAATGATTGGAAAATTGGTGACAAGGATGTATGGGGAAGAGGTATGTAGACAGGTCTCTCAGAATGGGCTAAAGGAGTAAAGCTATTCGTGTCTCATGTGAATGTCCAACAAAAGGTGGCCTTGGCAGAAGAGGACTTTAACCATTAGGTGGATAGCATGACATGTTCAGTGGAAAGCAACCATTCCTTACCCCAGCTACTCCTGTCATTGCTCAATGGGCTCGTGAACAAAGTGGCCATGGTGGCAGGGATGGAAGTTACACACAGGCTCGCCAACATGGACTTCCACTTGCCAAGGTTGGTTTCTCTGGAATACAGCAGATTCTTTAGGATGTCTCTTAGTACTACCATGCCCTGTGATTAAAGTCAATGGAAAATTACAGCAACCCAATCCTGATATGACTACTAATGGCCCAGACCCTTCAGGAATGAAGGTGTTGGTCACCCCACCAGGCAAAGGACCACGACCAGCTGAGGTTCTTGCTGAGGGCAAGGGAAATACAGAATTGGTGGTGGAAGAAGGTAGTTCTGAATATCAGCTACGACTACAGGACTAGTTGCAGAAATGAGGACAGTGATTGTTATATTTCTTCATTGTATGTTGTTGTTGTTAAGTGCCATCGAGTCAGCCCTGACTCATAGTGACCCCTCCTTGTAGCGTAGTGCCTAAGGCACCTGACTGCTAACCAGAGGGCTGGCAGTTCAAACCCATCAGCCACTCCTTGGAAGGAAGATGAGGCAATCTACTTCTGTAGTGATAATGCCTTGGAAACCTGAGGAGGGGTCACTATGAGTCGGGTCCAACTCGATGGCACATAACAACAACAACAACACCACTATGGAAGTAGACTGCACAACCTTTCTTCCAAGGAGTGGCTGGTGGGTTTGAATCGCCACCCTTCTGGCTAGGAGTCAAATGTCTTAGGCACTATGCCACCAGAGCTCCTTCTTCATTGTATATGTGCATCAAATATTTTTGTTTCCTTCTATTATGAACTGTGAAATGTAAATAAGGTTAATGTGTCTTGGTTGTACGCGTGTTAGTGTGTCATGTTAGATGCAAATATGATTTTATAATTGTTCTTATTGAGAGATTACATATGGTTAAGATGTGTACAACTGCCAAGTTGACAAGGGGTGGACTGTCATAGTTTGAGCTCTGTGTCAACTTGGCTGAACTACAAATCTGTGTGGTTTAAGGAACCATGATATGGCTTATTCCCATGATGGCTCGGTTGTACATGTTTGAGCCACCAAACCACTGAAAAGGAGTTTCCCTAGGGGTGTGGCTTGCTTACAATGTATTTATGGACATCCTGGGCAAAGAGACACTCTTCTGTGGATTGGGATCCTGTTGTGCTGCCTATAAATGTCCATAAGTGAGCAATCCACCATTCTTCTTGGAGATCTTGGATGTGTTATTCATTGGAGTCAACAGCTGCTATACTGCCTACCAACCTTGAGCTCCCCAGCCCCTGCAGCTGCATATGTCAGGATAACCCTCCAGCTCAACGTCTGATCCAAGAACATGGGACCTGTCAGGTTCTATAAGTGTGTGAACTGTTTTCCTAAGATCAACTTCCCTTTGTCTGTATGTATATATAAGCTTTACTAGTTTTGCTTCTCTAGAGAACCCAGCGTAATACAGTAAGGTAGCACAGAGAGCAAAATGTACATTTTAGACACGATTGACTGCTGAGATATGATTTGCAAAAGGAAGAAAAAATTGAACTTTCAGTTCCAAACAGGTGGGAACATAGTATGAGAGTGTTTAAAAACACTCAGGTACATTTCATTGTGCATCCATTTCAACACCTCTCAATGTAGCTGCACAGGATTCACAGCACTCCACCGACTGTCATGCCCAGGGCAAGGAAGAGACACTGTGAACACTCAGAAAAGAAAAACCCATTAGCAGTAGGCTAAACATGTGCATTTAGGAAACTGTAAAAACAAAAGCAGCATGAATTAATAATTTAAAGCAAGTAAAGACCATAATAATGGCACAAAACACAAAAGAGTTTCCATTTCTAGTTCAATGTCTAAGGAGCTTGAAAGTTAAAAGGTACATCCTCACAAAAAGAAATGTGCACATAATTAATTCAGAAATTATAGGTCAGAAATGGGACTACAGCAATATAGCAAAAAACCTAGAAGCAGAAATCAGAACAGGAAAACTTTAAATGCCACGGATGAATGGCTGGAGGCTTGATGCAGACAAATTTCAGTGTTAATAAAATCGGAATGGGGAGTAAAATCGTATCAGTCCCACAGAGTTTTGTGAGTTTTATGTGCAGGAACTCTTATCAAGGTCCCCAGCATGACCAGCAGAGAATTATGTTTGTGTGCTCCTTCTAGTAGGGGGACGATGAAAAGCAGACAATCAGAAAATTTGCCCAGAGGGTTCTGCTCTCCCCAAGGAGGACTGCTTCTGTCATTAACATATCATCTCTTGCTTTCAACAACAACAACAACAAATTTAAGGGATAGGAAGGAAGGACAGACTCAGGGAAGAGGTAACTACAGGGAGGAAGTGGGATGAGAGCTGTTACATTGTGGGGAACTACGGGCATTGTCATGATACAAAATGTGTACAAACTGCTGTATGGGAAATGAATTTGCTGTGAAACATCCACCCAACTCACAACAAAAACTAAAAAAAAAAACATACATTCCCTCCTACCCTTTTCACAGTAGATATACACCGTAGCAGTAACACATCTTCTGTTATTATCAAACATGATTTGCATATCCTTGGACTACCTAGCATGGTGATAATAGTGGGTATAAATTACACTCTCTGACTTAATCCAGTCAACATACTGTCTATGAGATTTTATCTACTCTGTTGAACATACCAAGGAGAACTAGTGGTGTAGTCCCTAAGGCATTTGACTGCTAACCAGGTGAGTGCTTCCAACCCACCAGCCACTTCATGGAAGGAAGCCTGGGCAATATACTTCCATAAAGATTTACCACCTCAGAAACAAAAAAGGGGTACTTATCATTCTGAGTTGACTCAAAGGCATTGAGTTTGATTTTGGTTGCACATACAAGTAATTTGTCACTTTCTTCTTGCTGTGTTCTGTTTCAATGGATGTATAGACCACAATTTTTGTTCATCATTTATTCATTCATTTTATCCTCTTGTGCAAGTCTCTATTAGAACCCAACATGTAATGGATCTGAATCTTGAATATTTCAAGAGCACTTAGAGATAAGGTGTCTTCTGCTATTGTTGGGTAACCAAAATAAGCAAACTTCCTGCCGTCGAGTCAGATTCGACTCATATTGACCCCTTCTAGGTTTCCAAGGCAGTATCACTATGGAAGTAGAGTACCCAATCTTCCTTCCTGGGAGTGGCTCGTGGATTTGAACTGCCAGTCTTCTGGTTATCAGTCAAATGCTTTGAGCACTACACTACCAGAGCTCCTGTTGTTGAGCAGGCTGTTCAATAAATGTCAACTAGGTCAACGTGGTGGATTGTTTCTTTGGGTCTTCTATATCGTGGCTGACTTCCCTATTCTTGTGAAGGTAGGAGGAGGTGGGTGAGAAGACAGGTGAAAAATTAAGGGAAATATAATGAAATAACACAAATTTGACTTATTCCTGGATAAAAGAACCATAGTTAAGGGATTCATGAAACCTTCAGAAATGTTACTCCATGTTCACATCATAATGAGAGGCAAATTTACACCTCAATGTATTGAAGAGTCTGTTGGGCAAAAGTGGAATTCATCCAAGAAAAATGTGTGACATCTTGGACTTGGTTTGCTGGAGGATAATTTTATTATTAAAACTTTGACCAAGATTTTAGAAAACTGAGTATATTACATACTCATCATCCTGCTAACTTTCCCTAGGAGGAAGGGCAATGATGAAACTTGGGGGTGAAGAGCATTCAAATACCACAAGACAACATTATCTGAGGTTGTTTGTCAAGAAAGCTGACAAGTGCGGTGTCTCACAGTTAAAACTTGAGAGCCTGAATTCCAGATAAGCCGTGCACCAGCTATGAATTTTTTGTGCGAAATCACTTCATCTTGCTCAGCTTCAGTGTTTCTTACATGAAATTGCAGATAAAGCACAATGCCTCATCCATAATGTGTAAGCTGTTAATAGCAATACCAGTTGCCTTGATCCCATCCTCCTTTTGGTAATGATTCTGTGATGCTCTTTGTGAAACTTGCTCCCCCTTCCATAGGTTTAAAAACCTTTACATAAGTCTGATATTACTTCCCAGATGTAGGAATAGAGTATTGACCCATGCCTCGTATTAACAGTGACCAAGGTGATTGTTTCAGCAGTTAACATGTTACCTACACAAGACCAATCAAGTAAGATCCAAGATAATGTGGCAGCCATAGGATAGTACCTCACTCAGAAAATCTATCCACCACTTCACTGTCAATTGCAAAAGAGCAGAGAGTCTATAGGTTTCAACTGCTGATCCATTGATGATGAACAGCTGGGTACTTAAACATAGTGCCACCAGGGCTCCCAGTAACAATACTCAGTGACATCAAGTTGTAACAATACTCAGTGACATCAAGTTGT
>NW_006922118.1:1243304-1244428 GCF_000298275.1 Orycteropus afer afer
AAAAAAAGTGGCTAATGAAAAAGTGATGAATAGCAGAGAAATGTGTCTCACAAAGTGCTGGAAAATGAGCCCATGGATTGGAAAGAACTTAAATACAACTAGGGAAGATCCACATGCTCCAGGTAGAGCTGACCTTAATGACATGGAGTACAGCTTTCGAGGCGTGCATTTGGTGATAGTGCATATCACGAAATAAGAAGGAACAGTTACAAACATTCATCAATAAATGGAATGTGGAAGGTAACATGCTTGAATTTAGGATACTTGAAACATACTAAAAAATGAAGAATTATGCATAAAGCTCAATATACCAGGCAACATTGACTTGAAATGGACTGGTACTTGTCACTTCGAATCAGACAATTGCATGGACTACTATGATGGGAATGACAAATTGAAGAGGAATGGCATCATAATTAGAGACAATCTGAAGAAAAGTTGTGATGCACTCAACACACTTAAGACCAGATGAGTTGTCAGTAACAGCCAAAACATCGATGAAGAAGTCAAAAGGTCATTAAAAAGACAAGAAAAAAAGAGAAAACTTAAATGAAGAACAGAAGACATTCTGAACTTGATGCTTGAAAAGGAGGAGGAAGCTAAAGAAACTGGAAGAAATAATGAGGTAAAAGAGCTGAACAAAAGATTCCAAAGGGCACTTCAAGAAGACAAAGTAAAGTACTAAAATGAAATGTGCAAAAACCAGGAGATAGAAAATTTTAAAAAAATGAAGAACACACTCGCTATATGTCAAGCTGAAAAAAAGGAAATTTTTCAAGTCTCCATTTTACCATAATGATGAATTCTATGGATAAAATTCTGAATGGTAACGGTAGGTTGGGTGTAGGGAAAAAAGAAGTGGGGAGCACTGAACATGAAGTCATGGGATTACAGACTGTGTTGGCTCCAAGCAATGAAAGCTAAAGAAGCAAAAGTAGATGGAAAGAAAACACAGTACCAAAAACATGTACCAAAAAGCACAGGTCCATGTTCAACCACTTTAAGAAGTAGCAGATGATCAAGAAACAATGATACTGAAGTCCAAGCTGCACTGAGGGAAGTGGTGAAAACGAAGTTCTAGGAAGTGACAGAAAACCCATTGAGAGGTTTCAAAAAGTAGGTGC
>NW_006922118.1:1268293-1276600 GCF_000298275.1 Orycteropus afer afer
CAGGAGAGAGGTGGTGGTGCTTTGGGAGGAACAGTTGGTGAAAGGGCTGGAGGGAGGCAGCATGTCCGGCCTTGAAGTAATAGGCCTTGGGCTATTGATGGTGATTTTGTCTTCCTCTTGTGGGATTAGAGGAGGTCAAAACATGTGGCCTTTTTGCACCTGCCTAATTTCAAAAAAAGCCAGGACTGGAGCAAAACAGAAGGCTCATTAGAAAGGCCTGGAGGAATGATCAAGGGACAAAACACAGAGAAGAGTAGAACTGAGAGGAACCCAGGAGAGCAGCCCAGGTCTGAGTCTTGGGAACCCCAGGAAAATAGAGCTGGAAGATATTTCCTTTGACTGGCCAGGTGGAACTCACAGAGAAAGGATAGGAAGAATGCAGCATGCACATGAAGGAGGGATATAGGGCAGGACAGCAGTGCAGGTTAATGCAGTGGTGGGTGAGTGTCAGGAATAGGATGCAAAATAATGTGGCAGCTATAGGACAGTACCTCACTGGGAAAATTCATTCGCCCCTTCACTATCAATTGCAAAAGGGCAGAGAGTCTATTGGTTTCAACTGATGATCCCTTGATGATGAAGAGCTGGGTACATAAACATAGTGCCATCAGGGCTCCCAGTAACAATACTCACTGACATCAAGTTGATTCCAACTTACAGTGACCTCACAATGGGTCTCCAAGGTGGTAAGTCTTTACTCAATTAGATTGCCCCATCTTCCTCCTGCACAGTAGCTGGCACAGTTCAAGTGCCAAACTTCTGGTCAGTAATCAAATGTCTTACCCACTAGGCCACCAGAGCTCCTTCCAAGAAAGAGAAAATACAGATAATTATAAGATCTCTGTGCATAGATATCATTCTCTAATGAAAGGAACCACAGTTTCTTGTAAAAAAAATTCTGATTACAGAACTAAAACAGGAAAATGGCAAGAGGAGTACTGGGGAGTCTCTGAACGTGTACAAATTTTAATGGGAATGGGTACAAAAATATAGAAACCTACTCAAAGGAGCTCATAGTTACCAAATCTGGAACAACATGTGCAAAATAAACCTGACAAAGATGTAAGATGGTTTACACCGTATGGGAGTGACTGGAAAACCAATGTCCCATTTACCCAAAATCTGTAGTTACAAAACAACTACCATTAAGGTTCTCCCACAGGAAGATGGCCTCCTCTAGGAATGCAAGCCCCACATCCTTGCACTCTGGTGACACACTGTCTACATGCAGCTCAGTCCCAGCAGTCGGATCCAGGCACAGACTAATACCCCCAGGATCCTACATGTGCAACTGGATGGGTCAGGTTCCATTCTCTACAATTCCCTCTCTTCCATACCTGCCCTACACCCTAGTATAGGTCTTCATGTACAAATCCCATGTGGCCAGTCTGCTGTCTTCTTTAAGTTGGGGGTGGGTGAGGTGAACCAACAGGGATTCCAAGAAAATGGACACAGCTTATATTAATTAACAAGTACGTGCTAGTTTGTAACATTCATCAACAAATTATTATGTATAGTACTTGCAAGTACAATAGCATACTTGAAAGTCTATAAGGGTTTTTATGTATACAAAGGCATGTTATGTATACTATACACTGAAAGAGATACTTGAGTGACATTACATACACAGTGTAACAAACTCTTTGGAAGAAATTATTAGAATAGAAAATATTGTTTGGTGAACACCAGAGTGAAAATTAAACATGACAATCTACAGTATGGATTACAATTAAGTATGAAGAAAACAAAAATCCTCACAACTGGACCAATAAGCAGCATCATGATAGATGGAGAAAAGTTGAAGTTTTCAAAGACTTTGTATTACTTGCTTCTATGATCAACACCAATGGAAGCAGCAGTCTGACATCAAAAAACGTATTGCATTAGGAAAATCTGTTGCAAAGACCTCTTTCAAGTGCTGAAGAGCAAAGACATCTCCTTGAATACTAAGATGCATTTAACCCAAGCCATGGGATTTTTAATGGTGAGTGTATTCAACTGCATGTGAAATAATATCATTAAAACCACGAAAAAACTATAAAACATATTTGCTAAAGGCTATTTCCTGCCCCTTTATTTGTAATACCAAGGACTTATGAAAAAGATAAAGGTTAGATTGGAAAAGGAAGAAACACTGATAAGGATGGTCCCACAGTTACAGTGAAACAATCATTTCTCACAAATCCACAAAGTAGTTGTAATCGCCCAGTCTTTGTGTTAGTAGTATTTTCTTACTCATTGAGAAACTTTGTTCTTTAAGGAATTTGATTTACAGGAATATGGTACTCCCAAATTCTAACAGGAAGGTGAAAACATCTCAATCTTGACACAGAAGTGTCTCCAATGTGTGTTCTTAATTGAGAAGTGAGATATGCGGACCAATTATAGGCTTACCCACATTCTTACAATTCACAAGGCCTCTCTCCACTGGGACTGCTTCTCTTTAGTGACAGTTGAGGAATCACTGAAGGTTTTCCCACATTGCTTACATTCAAAAGGGACCTCTCCCCTGTGAGTTTTCATACTTACATCCAGGGCTGAGTAATTACTACAGGCTTTCCCACATCACTTACAGACATAAGATCTATGCCCCTTGTGAACCTGTCTATGTAAAGTGGGGTTTGACTTTTGACAAAAGGCTTTAACACATACCTTGCATTCATAAGGCTTCTCTCCACTGAATTTTTATGTGTCCTGAGAGACAACAGGAATGACTAAAGGTTTTCCTACATTCCTTACATTCATAACGGCCTTTCCTCACTGTGAATTTTTGTATGTTCACTTGGCTGTGGTGACTGCCTAAAGGCTTTTCCACATTGCTCTCATTTGTAAGGGCTGTCTGCACTGTGATTTCTCAAATAAAAAGCAAGGTCTAAGGAATTTCTAAAGCCATTCCTACATTCCTTACATTCATAGGGCCTCTGTTCACTGTGACTTCTTATGTGTCTAGTGAGGTCTCAGGGCTGATCAAATGGTTTCACACATTCCCTGCATTCACTGGGCCTCTCTCCACTGTGAACTCTTATGTACAGAGAGGCTTGAGAGCTGAATAAGTGCTTTTCCACATCTCTTATATTATTGGGCTCTCCACTGTAAACTCTTTTATGTATAGAGAGTCTTCAGGGCTGATTAAATTCTTTCCCCATTACTTACATACGTAGGGCCTCTGCGCTGTGAATTCTTTTGTGTATAGAGAGGCTGGAGCTCTGACTAAATGTTTTCCCACATTCCTTACATTCATAGGGCCTCTCTCCACTGTGAATTCTTTTATGTTTAGAGAGGTGTGAGGTCTGATTAAATGCTTTCCCACATTCCTTACATTTATAGGGCCTCTCTCCACTGTGAATTCTTTTATGTGTAGAGAGGTGTGAGGGCTGATTAAATGCTTTACCACATTCTTTACATTCATAGGGCCTCTCTCCATTGTGAATTCTTTTATGTATAGAGAGGGAAGAGGAACAACTAAATGCCTTCCCACATTCCTTACATTCATAGGGCTTCTCACCACTGTGAACTCTTTTATGTACAGAGAGGTTTGAGGCCTGACGAAATACTTTCCCACATTCCTTACATTCATAGGGCCTCTCTCCACTGTGAACTCTTTTATGAACAGAGAGGTTTGAGGGCTGACGAAATACTTTCCCACATTCCTTACATTCATAGGGCCTCTCTCCACTGTGAATTCTTTTATGTGCAGAGAGGTTTGAGGACTCACGAAATCCTTTCCCACATTCCTTACATTCATAGGGCCTCTCTCCACTGTGAATTCTTTTATGTACAGAGAGGTTGGAGGGCAGACTAAATGCTTTCCCACATTCCTTGCATTTATAGGGCCTCGCTCCACTGTGAATTTGTCTATGTGTAGAGAGGGTTGAGGACAGACTAAATGCTTTCCCACATTCCTTACATTCATGAGGCATCTCTCCTGTGTGAATTCTTTCATGTCTAGAGAGGTCTGAAAGCTTACTAAATGCTTTCCCACATTCTTTACATTGATAATCCTTATCTGTCTTGTGAAATTTTGGCTGAAACATCAGGGATGCTGGATGACTACTCATTTTACAACATGCTTCACACTCATGTTTATGATCTCTCACATATGTACAAAAGGAAGAGAAACTATAGAAATATTTCCCACATTTCTTATGTTCATACCGTTTCTCACCAGTGCATATTGTTACAGGAAACTTAAGGGTTGACATGCAAAAGTCCTTCCTGTGTACATTAAATTTGTGGAGCTTCTTTCCCTTAAGAGTTTTCACAGGAGTAGTTCGGTGAGAGGGACAAATGCAGGCTGCTCCACATTCCATACAGTGATGGGTACTGCCTGTGGAGGGTGATCTGGTGTGACACGCACGTGATGACTCGTCCATCGAGGCCGTTCCCCACACACAGGATTGAAAAGGACTGACCTCCAGAGGGTTCCTCTGTACCACAGCAAGATCTGGAGCATGGCTGAAGGTTTTCCCACACTGTCTGTCTTCATTACTTTCATAGAGAATCTTTACATTATGACTTCTGTTAAAGATAGGAAACAAGCTGTTGGAAACAGATTTGTTTCATTTCATTACCATCAAACACGGTGAATGTGCATGGTTTCTGCTCTGATTTATCCCACCTATCATCGGTCAATTTACATAGCAGAAGCATTACTATTACAGTTAATATTTTTCTAGAATACTACACTTTCTGGTAATTGGGAAAAAGTGAAGAAAGTGTAAAATATTTGATATCTTAAATTTATGAAAATGTTGCATTGTAAAAATTTTCTGAATCCTTAGTTTTCAGCTAGATTTATACATATAAACAAATATATGTGTGTGTGCATGTGTGTGTGTGTATAAATAAGCATCTATATTGAAGGAAAACGTCAAATCTGCACTGAAGGTATTGATGAAAATCAAGACTCAGGAATTCACGGGATGCCCACTGAGATATTTCTACAAACAGATGTCCCACTGGAGACACTCACTTATCTATGCCAAGAGATATCTAAGATAGCTACCTGGCCCACTGACTGGAAGACATCCATCTTGTACCCATTCCAAAGAAAGGTGATTCAACAGAATGTGATGATTATTGAATGAAATAGTTCATGTCATACACAAGTAAAATCTTGCTGAAGATAATTCAAAAACAGTTGCACCAGTATACTGACAGGGAATGTCCAGAAAGGCAAGTTAAATTCAGAAGAGGACATGGAATGAAAGAGATCATTGATGATGTCAGATGGATCTTCGCTCAGAGCAAAGAATATCAGAAAGATGTTTACTTGTGTCCTTTTAACTACGCAAAGGCATTTAACTATGTGGATCACAGCAAATTATGGATAACACTGAGAAGAATGGCAATTCCACAACACTTGATTGCACTCATGAGGTACATTTACATGGACCAAGAGGTTGTCGTTTGAACAGAACAAGGGGACACTGCATGGTTTAAAATCAGGAAAGAGTGTGTCAGGGTTGTATCCTTTTATCATATTTATTCAGTTTGTATGCAAAGCAAATAATCTGAGAACACGGACTATATGAAGAAGAATGCGGCTTCAGGATTGGAGGAAGACTCATTAACAACCTACCATATGCAGATGACACAATTTTGTTTGCTGAAAGTGAGGATGACTTGAAGCCCTTACTGATGAAGATTTAAGACTTCAGTCTGCAGTATGGATTACACCTCAACATGAAGAATATCCTGATAACTGGACCAATGTGCAGCATCCAGATACACTGATAAAATACTGAAACCATCAGAGATTCAAATTACATAGCCCCACAATGAACACACACGGAAGCAGCAGTCAAGAAATCAGATGATGTAGTGCCCTGGGAAAATCTGCTATACAAGACCGCTTTAAAGTGCTGAAGATCAAAGGGGTCTCTTGATGACTAAGGTACACCTAACCCAAGCCACAGTATTTTTAATTGCATCATAAGCAAGTGAATGCTCTACAGGGAATAAGATCAAAGAAGGGTTGATGCTGTTGAGTTGTGGCACTGACAAAAAATAATCAAAGTACTACAGACCACCAGCATCAAGTTGAACTTGCATATGAGTAACTGATGTTCTGTTCCACAGTCATCTCCTGTGCTTATTTTGTCTGAAGATATTGAGCTTCTTCATTGCCTCTTTCCACATAGGTAGCAAATCTGATTCCTGTGTATCCCATCTAGTGACATCCACGTGTATAGCCACAGTTTATGTTGTTGAAAAAGGTATAAGCGATGAAGAACTTGTTGGTCTTACAAAATTCTATCATGCAATCTATGGCATCATATTTTTCAACTACTGATGATTTTCCTTTGTATCCAACTTTACATTCCAATCACCAGTAATAATCAATACATCTTGATTACATTTTTGGTGAATTTCACAATGCAGAAGTGGGTGAAAATCTTCCATTTCTTCAACTTTAGCTTTAGTTGTTGGTGAATAAATTTGAATAGTAGTAGTAGTAACTGGTCAGCCTTGTAGGCATATGGATATTTTCCTACCAATGGCAACACCGTATTTTAGGATAGATCTTGAAACATTCTTTGCGACAATGAATGCCACCCATTCCTCTTCAATTTGCCATTCTCAATATAGTAGATCATATGATTCTCTGGCTGAAAACAGCCAGTACCAGTCCATTTCAGCTCACTAATACCCAGAATATGGATCTTTATGCACTGCATCTAATATTTGACTTCACTTTACCTACATTCATGTTTTGTACATCTCACGTTCTGATGATTAATGGATGTTTCCAAATGTTTCTTCCCATTTTGAGTCATGCTGCATCAGCAAGTGAAAGCTCTGAGAACTTTATTCCATCCATGTCATTAAGATCGACTCTTATTTGAGGAAGCAGGTGTTCTCCAGTCTTATTTTGAGGGTTTGGACCTCTCATCTTCAGACACTGTATCAGACAATGGTTCAAGGTTATTCATAAAGCTTTCCAGTAATATATCAGACACTGCTGTTCATAAGGTTTTCATTGGCCAATTCTTTGAGAAGTTGATGGCCCCTTCCTTCTTCCCAGTCTGTCTTAGGGTAGAAACTTCACTGAAATCTGTTCACCATGGGTGACCATGCTGGTATCTGAAATACCAGTGCCATTGCCTCCAACCTCACAGAAACAAGCAAACCACCACAGTATGAGGAACTCAGGCAAGTAGTGGGACTGCTTCCTACTGGGGTCAACATCCAACTGCAATCAGATTTGGCTTCGAGGCAACACAAATGCTGCCCTCGTTTAGGTTGGCAATTACTGAATTGCTACAAAGTGCTTCAAAGTCCAGTAATATGTATACAAAGACAAATGTGTGTGTATTAATGTCATGACACCTTATGTTTTACTCCATTAGTCATCTTTTTCTCTTATTTCAATGACACTCACCTCAAACATCTCCCATGGTTTTGATGCAGATCTTTCTTGCCAATCAAATTGGAGATCTCCCCTAACATGGAGGACCAGGTGTTATTCTTCATCAATCGCAACATTATATGATCACTGCACAACTTCTCTCCATCAGTAAAAGAGACTGACCAAAAATTAAAGTAAAGGTTGACAACATGAAAGAACAAAGAAAGATTTATCACATTTCAATACTCTGGCAATGGTTAAAAGCAAAGGAATGGGAAATACTTCAACGAGGGCTGAAAGCAATGGTGACAAAAATGTGTGTAATTAGGAAAATAAAGTAGAAAGATATTGGACACAATACATATTTAACATAATAGGAAAAGGGCCACCATGACCACAGGTGAGAGAAGATGGCCAAACCTGAAAGGTAACCTCAGGTTTCTTTGATTTTGGGTCCTCAGTCAAAAACAGACTTCTTCAACCTGAGTGATTGCAATGTAATCCCCTCCACGGAGAGCTGTCCCTTTGAAAAGTTCTTATTTTCTGGTGCTTCCTGACAAAGCAGCTCTCTCTGAGTCCTATCCTGACTCATCTCAGATTTTCCCTGGTTTCTCGGGGAAAACAAATGGGTGGCACTGACTTTGGGCCCATGGAGAAATGTGTATCATGAGGGAATACAGTGAAAGACAATGACCATGTCCTTGTCACTGAGCCAAAAGACTGCCCTTCGGATGCTCTGGAGATGGACAGGTGTGAGTTGATTTGCATGCAAATAATAACATCAAACTTGTAATTAACACAGTACAACTTTCTACAAGGGCTCAAAAAAATTTTTTTTGATGCCCCAAAGTGAACTCTAAAGCCCATGCATGTTGTTGTTGTTGTTATGTGCCGTCGAGTCGGCCCCGACTCATAGCGACCCCTCCTTGGGTTTCCAAGGTAGTATCACTACGGAA
>NW_006922118.1:1277179-1279909 GCF_000298275.1 Orycteropus afer afer
GAACAAGTTTGCTGGTGTGATAGAGCCTGATGGAACCACTGAGACTATGGGCCCTAGCTGCCACTCAGGTCTGGAATTGAACTCACTCCTGTGGCTTCCAGCCAAACAACAGACAGGCATCTGGGGTGAATATTTATACTAGGTAGATACACTGCTTGGAGAGAATCATCATGAGAGAATACAATGGCTGTGTATGCACTGGGAGATAGCTCAGGGGCAGGAGTGCATGGAGGGAAGGACACAGGGAAGAGGTAACTATGGGGAGTAAGTGGGAGGGGAGCTGTTGTACAGTGGTAAACTGTAGTCAATGTCATGAGACAAAGTGTACGTGAATTTATGTATGGAAAGTGAATTTGCTCTGTAAACGTCCAACGACATCACAATTAAAAAAAAAAAAAAAGAAATGTCACTTTCGTATTTGGTGCTTAAAGATCATGGAAGATCGAGGAGGGTAAGTGACCTCCATAGACAAAGGAACCATCACCATCTTACTTAATAATTTATTCCCCATCCTCAAACCAAACTCTGTAGGAATGTTGATGAGTAAAATGTCTATGATCATTAGAGGAATAAATATGAAAAAAAAAAAAATCGCACCCTTACCTACTGTGGCCACATTTATCAAGGTTTCCGTCATGACATCTCTGTAGAATTTCCTCTGATCAACACCCAGCAAAGCCCACTCTTCTTGGGTAAAGATCACGGCCACATCCTCAATGACCACGGAGTCCTAAAACATCCCACACATTTTGGTCAGCAAGGTACCATGTACCCAATGACAGGAATAGGGAACTCAGAATTCACAGGAATTTGACCTAAGCTTCTAAATTCAACAAAATTCTACTCTGTGATATGCCATAAGGGTCATTCCCCACTGTAGCTACAATGCCTTCTTCACGGACTGTGTCCTGTCTTACAACCTTGCAACACCCTGAAATGATCTCCTCACAGTTTGGCTGAGAGCATGTCAAGTCTTATTCCTTTGTCTTGATTGTCTAGGACAGTACAAAAATACAGAAATAATTAGAAAAATTCTCTCACTCAGGTCATAACTCCCTTAGGAATAAACACTTACACCTTCTTCCATGAAACCCACCAGAACTCTCAAGAAAACATACAGCACAGGGTGAGGTCAGGGTGAGGTATTACCAGCTGGGGAACAATATAGGATGGCAGTTCTCCCTATTACCCCTCACAGCAACAGGAGGACTGAAGGGCCACACACTCAAACCAGAAAGTAAAATTGTGCTGTAGATCATTCAAACACAGTCGTAGCACTGTATCGGCAAGGGACTGCCAGATATGTAAATCAGATTCAGAAGAGAGTGTGGAACGAGTGTTATCACTGCTGATGAATCTTGGTTGAAAGCAGAACATACCACATGTTTATCTGTTTTACTGACTATGTGAAGGCATTTGTGTGGATCATAAATTATGGACGACATTGGAAAGACTTAATTGTGCTGATAAAAAATCTGTACTTTAACCAAGAAGGAGCTTTTTGGCACAGTTTAAAATCAAGAAGGGTGTATGACAGGCATGTATCCATTCACCATACTTACTTAATCTGTATGCTGAGCAAATAATCTTGAGAGGCTGTAATATATGAATACTAACATGGCATCAGGATGGCAGGAAGACACATTAACAAACTACAATATGCAGATAACTCAACCTTCTTGTTCAAAGTCAAGAGGACTTGAAGCACTTACTTAGGAAGATCAAAGACTGTAGCCCTCACTCTGGATTACACCTCAACAGAAAGAAAAGAAAAATCATCACCACTAGACCAATAAGAAAGACCAACATAAATGGAGAAAACATTGAAGTTCTGAGGGATTTAATTTTATCTGGTTACACAACCAATGCCCATGGAAGCAGCAGTTAAGTAATCGGACTTTTAAATGCACTGGGGAAATCTACTGCAAAACACCTCTTTATAGTGTTAAAGAGCAAATATGTCACCTTGAGGACTGAGGTGCGCCTCACTCTAGGCACAGTATTTGTAAACGCCACATTTCACGGGAAAGGTGGACAGTGAATAAGGAAGATCTCAGAAGAACTGATGCATCTGAATTCTGGTTTGGGTGAAGAATACTGAAAGTACCATGCACTACCAGAAGAATGAACAAATCTGTCTTGGAAGAATCACAGCTGGAATGCCCCTTAGAAAAGAGAACAGCCAGACTTCATCATCGACTTAAGTCATGTTGTCAAAAGGAACGACTCCCTGGAGAAGGATATCATGCTTGGTAATATAGAGGAAGAGCAAAAAAGGGGGAAACCCTCTCCGAGATGGATTAACACAGTGGTGGCTATGATGGGCTCAAGCACAGCAAGGATGCTGAGGATGGCAGTTGGCTGGGCAGAGTTTCATTCCATCGCACACAGGGTCACTGTGCATCAGAAATGACCCCACGACACCTAACAAGGTCTTATAAAGAAAAACCCAAACAATGTCCATACTGTAACTGTTGGTGACTCACCAATCAACACTATAATAAAAAATCACATATGTATACACGTGTATACACAGCCACATGTGTGTATATAAATGAAAGGAGCTCTGGTGGTGCAGCGGGTAAGACATTTGACAGCTAACAGAAGGGGTGGTGGCTCAAGCCCACCAGCTGTTCCATGGGAGGAAGGTAACGCAATCTACTTTCATAAAGATGCGCAGCCTTGGAAACCCAAAAGAGGTCTCTATGAGTCATAAGTGATTCAATGGCC
>NW_006922118.1:1281004-1286602 GCF_000298275.1 Orycteropus afer afer
TATATGTGGAAACCTTCCAGGGAAAAACATTTAATGGATTGGATGCAGAAGTTACTCACAGTACGTTGAGGCCAAAGTGAGACTAATACATCAAAGTAAAACACAACAATCCTACAAGAAAACACTACTCAGCAAGTAAGGCAAACTGATGGTCCAGGAAAGAGTTTTCCTAATCTAAATTTAAACTAAGAGAATTATCTAAAGAGTACATGAAGGATTATTTCATTAGATTATAACATAAAAACTATCAAAATGAGAATATATTGACTTTGGGATAAATTCTTGAGAAGACAAAAATTCATCAGCAAACCAGATGGAAGAAATGAAATCCATATGCATATCCAGTGGGAGGAAAAGCTGTAAAATTCATGCACATTTCCTAGTAAATTTGAACATGGCATTTTTCCCAACTTCAGATTTATTGTTGAGGAGTATGTGGAGCCTGGAGAGAAAATGAGCAGAAGAGCACTGATACCCACCAGGGTACAAATGACTTATGAACCACCCACATCCTCGGAGCTCAACAATGGCAGGGACATGTGAGCATTCAGACAATGGGGACAGAGGCACATGGATAGACCAGAGCTACAGACACCAATACGTCAGAAACTCAGAAGTACCCTGAGGATCCAGGTCACTGAGGAACCAGACAGAGGGATCATTGAACTTATAGAAAGATCAGAAGCAGCTAACTCCACAATACAGAGTTTATGAATGAAGACCTGCAAGATAAAGCTGTCATAACAGCAATAATGTGGGTCAGTCATCAACTAAAACAGACAGTAACAAGCTCCATACAATAGAGGGCAAGGTGGACACACAGGGAGGCAATGCAAACTGAACAAGGTCTGCTTCCACTATCACTGACTAAGATCAGTACTTACATCGCTCAGGAAAAGTTCATGTAACAAAGAAAGGCATATGAGGGGAACATGGACATTAGCTACATACACTCCTTGGAGAGATCAATCATGGGAGAACAGAAGGGCTGCTCTCTCTGGCTTCTCCCTCTGCTCCTGTCAAGCTAGAGGGCAGGAGTGCATAGGAGGAAAGGACACAGGGAAGAGGTGACTATGGGGAGGCAGTAGGAGAGGAGCTGTTGCATTTCAGGAAACTGCAGTCAATGTCATGAGACAAAGTATATGTGAGCTGCTATAGAGAAAGTGAAATTGCTTTGTAAACTTTCACCCAAATCACAATCAAAATTTTAAAAAAAAGTTTACGTATACCCCGTCTGACAAAGTTGGAAACACACAGGTTAAAGCAATAGTTAAACCACAAAACAACTGTCACTTTCATAGCGTAAGTACAAAAGGTCATTTTGATTTATTTTCATTTGACTTCTCTTAGTACAGAGAGGGCTTTAAACCTACCCTATTAAGACCAGGATGTTAGAAATTTACATTTCACTCTTACAACAAGGGATGTGAAAGCAAATTTATGACTACAAACCAAGTCTCCATTCATGGTGATAGAGCTAAAAACAATAAAACTAAAGCCAATCATCTCTAGTCGTCTAGAGTTTTATAAAAATTGAGGTATAAGCTCTCTGTGTACTGCTATGATAACATCAAAATAATTTGCTCTATCAAAAGAAGTATGAAATTCCATGCAATCTTTTGTAGAACTAAAGGAATTACAGTATTTTCTATTTCCTCGCTTCTAATAAACACAGGCAAGATGCTTCCGAAAGTTAGAAAGCTGGTTATTTAAAGCACGCTGGGAGATGACAGAAGGGCTAGATGAGGACAAGAGCAGGAACAAGTCTTCACCAAGTACACAGTGAAACTTGAAATCCAAACTTTGAAGGTATTGTCTGTTGGAAAAACATAATTACAATCAACTTCATTTTTTTTTTTGAAACGTGCTGCATGCCAAATGAGCTGTTATGTGTTTTCAACAGGACTTCATGTGTGTATTAAAACCACAGAAAATGTAATCACGTAGGACCCAACAGTGATCAAATAGTCTAAGGCACTTGGCCAACAACTAACCAGAGGTCTTTCTAAACAAAATAACCAGAGACACTTCAGCCTCTGTACATCCCCTTTATCACAGCCAGGAGAGTGTTTCTAAAATGACTCCATATTCAACATATAGGGGTCCTGCCATGACTTCTTAAACATAGTGGGCATTCTAGAGAACCTTTTCAAGATTTTAGTATGCTCTACCATGCCCATCACATGACTGACAAGACACATTCCTGCCTCTGAGACGTTTCAATCCATTAAATTGAAAGATTCTTAGGAGAAACACCCTATGTTAAGAAATTTTCTTCCAGTGGAAACTGCAAACCCAAGAAATTCAAGACACACATTTCATAGGGTGAGCTTCTCCAGTAAAACATACCACTGTCATTCTTGGTTCTTATGCAAGATGATGGTGAACAGTCAAAAATTACAGGGATTAAACACCAGCTCTAGTCCTAGGTGGGTGGACAAGGACCTAGACTGGGGATCGAAGATTTCCACAAACAGCAAACTCTTAAGGCAAAAACATTCCCCACTGGAGAGAAAAAGAAAATCAGAATGAAGAGTCCACAGAGGGTCCAGTTTGAGTCAGCGTCCCGTTTCCTACCATGAGTGACATCAGGAGAGCACCAACACCACCCAGGACGCCATGAAGAGTCAGAGATCTCATCTAGCTCATAACACAGTGGGAGAGGGGGAGTGGTTCCTTTGGCATGGCACAGAAAATGCTCCAATGCCTAGAGGAAGTCAAAAAAACTTTTAAGAGACACGGGGCAAAGATGGGTCTGCAGGGCCGGGTCTCAGCCACCACATCCAGGGCTCCTCTGTCATTGGGCTCTTGTCAGGAGACCCTGGCATTTAACATACAGCACCAAGGCCCAGGGTGGGGATGGAAATGTCCTATGGTGCCAACTCAGAGTCACATGAGCAAGCTGACCCCAGAAATTCAAATCTAGAAAAGTCGCGTTTGTATACAGAAAGGGCCCGGTCACAGTCTCACCCAGAGGCAATCCCTTGGTCTGCTCAGTCATCTCTTCATTAAGGAACCAGCCCCACAGTACACAGCTGGTTCCCCCACAGTCCATACGCAGCCTCACACTCTCCTGAGAAAAAAAACTCACCATGTCTTCTGTACCTTCTGGAAGTTCAAAAGAATATCCCGTTGAAACCCAAAACACTTTAGAAGGATGGATGGGAGTAGAGCAGAGCACTGTGCCTTGTGGACGGTGATGAATAATGTATTGCCCAAACACCAGTCACGGCAATTGAAATCGTTCCTTGGGATTTACAGAAGTGCAAGAAGCATCACTTTAGTTCCCCAGCCACATGGACTGGACAAGTTCTTGCTGCCCCACGCCGCAGACCTGAAATGGAGGAAGGGTGAGGAGGAGACAGTGGTGAGTGAGCAGGAGTGACAGGGTCTGGGTTCCTCCCAGGCTCAGGGCCACGCTCTACCCTGAGGGCATGTGCACTGAAGGCGAAAAGGCGCCAGCCTCCAGCGCACACACCTGTATTTTTCATGCAGCTCCCAGGATCCTTTTTCCTACAACAAGATCACAGATGGAGGAATTCACTTATCCCAGACCCTGGAAGTGATCAGGGTGGGCCAGGCTGAAAAATTCAACCATGACACCCTCCAGGGAGTCAAGGGTACAAGGTAGAAGCTGTAGGTTCACCTGTATAACTTTTTCCCTTATAGACCCACACCAGCACTGTTATTTGATATGAACATGATGTTTCAGAAAAACATATTTCTCAAGTGATGATCATGAAGTTAACATGATTCATTCATTATTGGGTACTCACACTTAAAAATCAATTGACAAAAACTCAAAATCATGAAAAACACAAGTCCAGTTTTGCTGGTCTGATAGAGCTTGATGGAACCCCTGTGACTATGGCCCCTAGTTGCCCTTCAGGTCTGGAATTGAACCCACTCCTTTGGCTTCCAGCCAAATAAAAGACAGGCATATGAGCTCAACATTTACATTAGGTAGATACACTCCTTGAAGATCAATCATGGGAGAATACAAGGGCTGTGTATGCACAAGGAGACAACCTGAGGAGGAGGAGTGCACAGGAGGAAAGGACACAGGGAAGAGGTGGCTACAGGGAGGAAGAGGGAAGAGAGCCGTTGCACTGTGGGAGATTACAGTCAATGTTATGAGACAACTGTATGTGAACTGCTGTAAGGAAGATGAATTTGGTTTGTAAACTTTCACCCCAATCACAATAAAATTAAACAAACAAACAATAAATCTGTCCACAGGCTGAATGATCAGGTATGGATTAGGCAGAGGGGGAGTGTGTCCAAAACCATTTCTATGTGCTGCAATATAGTCTGGGTGTATAGTAAAGCTGACTAGGGGCAAGATTATAGTATCTTCTGGCCTCCACCAGCTACTCTGAGGAAGTGAGTATTTGGACCTGTGGGCTCAAGACCATGTTCCAGGGCACATCAAGCTCAACTGGCATAACACACTACACAAAAACATTGTTCTATGTCCTACTTTGGTGAGTAGAGACCAGGGTCTTAAAGACCTGTGAGCAGTCATCTAGATGCAACAACACTTCTCTCCTCGTCCAGAGCAAAGAAGATGAAGAAAACCACAGTGGAGTGTGGAGTTCAGCTTGCCTGTGTTTATTAGAAGCGAAGAACTAGATGGCACCCACCTACCACTATCAACAACTTGGACCCAGATCAGTGCAGGAGATCCTGGATAGACTGGGAGAATAATGTAAAGCAAAACCTAAAATCAACACAAAGACCAGGTTTGCTGCTCTGATAAAAGCTGGTGAGACGATTGTCCCTAGCTACCCCTCAGGTGTGGAAATGAATGTACTCCAGTGGCTTCCAGACAAAATACGGCATATGGGGGGAATATTTAAATTAGGAAAATATACTCCTTGGAGCAATCAATCCTAAGGAAAAGCGCAGTGTTTTCACAAGCATAGAGCTGGGGTGTAGGTGGGAGAGGGCAGGAATGCACAGCAAAGTGATTAACTATGGAAGGAAAAGGTAGGAGACCTGTTACACTGTGAGGAATTTCAGTCATGAAAAAAAAATGTGTCAGAACTGCTGTATGGGAAATGTATTTGTTCTGTAAACCTTCATTCAAATCACAATGAAAGGTTTAAAAAAAAAAAAAAAAAACTTTTACCAGTCATTTCCAAACACTTTTTATTTCACAGAAATTCCTTGACCTGTCAGAGGCTATGCACTGGCCTCACCAAGCACAGAGTGGTCAGTACCCTTCTAAACATCCCACCACCACTGCCTCCAGAAGTTAGCCTCAAAGAGACACCCCCCACCCACACTGTGCTTTCTCTGCTTCAATAACCCCCGAATTTCATCAAAAGAAGGAGGATACTTGGCTGTCTGCTGCCTCTGGGATTTACACACTCAAGTTTTCCCAACTGAAATGATCTTTCCACTCTCGAACACATCACATGCAATCAGCCCTATCAGCACCAAACAAAACAAAATTAATTTTTGGATTCCTTATTTAAACGTTTTGACTACTTTCATCACACAGGCTTCCCATTTTGGCCTCATTCCGAGCGTTCAGTCTTCTGACACTGGGAATATGCACAGTTTGTGCTCCAAGAAGCCTTCAATTTGTACAAA
>NW_006922118.1:1287150-1288563 GCF_000298275.1 Orycteropus afer afer
AAACAAAGGGAATCTCAAGTCAAGATGCCGACTGGAATTGGGGTCCCACTGCAGAGCACAGCCCTCCGCAACCAAGTGCCGCAGATTGTAGGCTCCAATACAACACCTGTCACCGGTACCGGACGGGGACGGCCTCCTCACCTGAACCTCCATTTGGGAACGACCGGCAGCGCTCAACACAGTCCCTCCTGAAGGGCCCAGAAAACAAAGAGGAGCCGTTTCCGGGAGGAAATTGTGGTCGGGAACTCGCCCCTGAGGGAAGAACAGACCGGACCCTGCGTTCACACACGGGCCCTTCCTAGACCCCTGTCCACGGACAAGCGAGTGACCCCGCCATGTTACCTGTTTCCGCACCAAGACACGCAGGCCCATATCCGCTGCTCGGCGTCCAGGAAGCCGCTACGGCTGCCGAGCCAGAGCAGAAACAGGAATCACGGAGCTGCTGTCCTAGCCAAAGACGCACACTTCCGCTTCCGGTGTCTGCAAGGTCGGTGCAACCGAGGACCGGGTCTGGGGGAAACAGCAACTGCTCGCTCCACCTGACCTTGGGGTTCAGTGGTTCCAGTGTTGGTGTGGTACCTCTGATGACAATGCTTAGTTCCTCTCCACAAAGGCGTTCTTCAATCCGTTTATGAAGTGAAAAGTGCATTTGAGTAGTCTAAGATGCCCTTGGGAGCTCTGGTAGCATAGTGGCTAAGACTCTTGCCTGCTAACCAGATGGCTGGCGGTTCAAACCCACCAGCCACTCCTTGGAAGGAAGGTTGGGCAATCCTACTTCTGTAGCGATACTGCCTCGGAAACCCAAGGAGGGGTCGCTATGAGTCAGATTTGACTCGAGGACACATAACAAGATGCCCTCGGGGAGTGGAGGAAGTTGGTAATTGCCTATTTGGCTGTGTGACAAAATTTTACTTTTTAAATGAAATAATAATAACTCTTTTTTCTCCTTGAGTATTTCTGCACTTTAGGATTGTTGAAGTCTGTCATTTGACCTCTACTTCCTAGTGTTGTCTCTTGCAGATTAATTGTGTCTACCTAGGAGCAGGATTACAGACTATGCAAACCCAGTCTGATCTCTCTCTAAGGGCTCAAGACCCTGCAAAGAGAGTTGTCCAAAGTGAGAGGCAGAAAGACACCTGTCATTGTCAGGGCCAGAAAGTAAAAGATGAAGTACATTTAAACATGTGGACAATAAATAGTTTCTACTTCTCTCTTATACATATAAACATAAAATAAAGTTCATGACGAGTTCTAATATTGTGTACAAGCACCATTTGGATACACACTGTTTTAACTCGGTTTTTGCATTCAGTAACTTTCCAAAGTATTTGAAACTTCTTCTTGGGAGCTCTGGTGGCCTAGTGACTGAGGCATTTGACTGCTAACCAGAACACTGGTATTTGAAAACCCACC
>NW_006922118.1:1289263-1290839 GCF_000298275.1 Orycteropus afer afer
GCAAATAAAGCTACATTGTCTTTCTCATAGGTATGTGTCCAGAGGTTGGATGCTCTTTGCCAGAGAGGAACTCAAATTGGAGGTCTCCTCCTATGACACTCTTAATGCCCTCTGAGATGGAACTAGAGAAATTTTTAAGCACAGAAGAAGATTCCATCTTGCCATTTTCCCAGTTCACATTCACCCATGGGGTAAACAGTGTTTTGATTATTGTCACAGACAAGATTTACCCATTCTTGGGCTTCACATAAGGAGAATAGTAATATAGGAAGTATATTGAGTATGACTTCATCTCAAAAAAGAAAAAGAAAAACCTCATCGCTGTCGAGTCAAAACCAACTCATAGTGACCCCTTCTTGGGGTTCTGAGGCGGTATCTCTATGGAAGTCCTCTACATAACATAAATTCTGTGACATTTTATCCATGTTGTTGCACACAGTGGTAATTTGTTTGTCTTGTGGTTGCTATATTTTCTTAAATGGATACTACACCAGTTTTTCTATGCAATTTATTCATCACTGTATTCTGTTGTTAGTATGTATTATAACCCAGCATATGGTCAATCGTGAGGATTATTTAATGCATACGTAAAAATAATAAGCTCTGGTTGTGTAGCGGTTAAGGCATTTTGCTGCTAACCAATATGTTGGTGGTTGGAATCCACCATCACCTACATGGAAGGATAAGGCAGATTTACAATTTGGAAACCACACAGGTGTCTCTAAGAGTCGGAATCAACATGATTGCAAGAACATGGTTGTTGTTTTCAGTTTTTCTTTTTAGAAATAATGTGTCATATGCTATTGTTCAAGAGCAAGTTCAGTAAGTCTCAACTACATCAGATTACTGGTCATGTGGTTCAGGTCTTCTATATACTTGTTGACTGCCATATCCATGGAAGGGTGCAAAGATGTTGCATTTCTGAGCTGTAAGGACAGGCATGAGGCAAATGCCCATTACTAAGAGAATGCTGGCCACAGAAATTGGCTCAGAAATTAGCATTAGCCCTGCACCAAAGCAATCAGAAAGTATTCTGGGCTGTCTGATGAGTTTCTTGGGGTAAAATCTCTATAATTTTTAACTCAATTGGATGTAAACATGGAGATCCGAGTATGCACCCCACTATGACATGAGCAGAGTCAAAGGATGAAGAAACTTAAAATAAATAAATAAAAAATAAACCTCACTGCCATTGAATCGATTCAGATTCATAGCAACTCCTTTGGGTTTCTGAAGTGGTAAAATTTTATGGAAGTAGATCGCCCCATCTTCTTTATGCTTAGTGGCTGGTGGGTTTGAACCAACAACCTTCTGGTTAGCAGTCAAATACTTTAGGCACCATGCAAGCAGAGCTCCTTTGAAGCAATTACTACTACTCCATTCCATTCTCAATGCCATTCAGTCGATTCCGACTCATAGCAACTCCTCCCTCCTTCGGTTTCTGAGGTGGTATCTCTATGGAAGTATATTGCTGAGTCTTCCTTCCAAGGAATGGCTGGTAGGTTTGAACCCCCAGCCTTCTGGTTAGCAGTCAAATGCCCTAGGTACTACACAACTAGAGCAACTTAAAGGGAAG
>NW_006922118.1:1291368-1300902 GCF_000298275.1 Orycteropus afer afer
GAACAGCATTGTTATTGGTGACGTAATCAATTGACCAAAATGTCATGAGTGGAAGGGCCAGGAATGAAAATATGAACATGTATCATTTTGCACCCAACCATGTAGCTTCTTGAACAGTGATAGAACAAAACTTGTGGTCTACAATTTTGTTCATACTTGGTGAGTCATTTTGTGGTTGGTTGTCATTGCATTGGTTCCAGTTCATATCCATGCCATGTACAACAGCATGGCATACTGCCTAGTGAAGTGTTATTGTCCCAATCATTGTCATGCTTGAGCCCTAATTGTAGCCACTCTGTCAGTTCATCTCAGTGAGCGTCTTACCCTTGTTTCATGAACCATTATGTTGATGAAAAAGAAAAAAATAAATCAACAACAACAAAATACTACATCATTTTTGAAAAATTTACAACAAACTTTCATGAACCCCAGTGAGTAGTAATTTGTTTAAATGGCCAAAAAGGAAAGAAAGAAGCTGGAGGCTTTTCTCCACTCACACAGCTACATGGGAAGACGAGTTCAACGCTGGCAGGCAGAATACTGGCTGCAGACTCCAACAAATGACAAATCCAAGATTTCCAGGCCAAACGGTCGATTGCTTGCTCACAGACAGTTTAGGCAGCACAAGAGGATTCCAATCCACAGAAGAGGGTCTCTTTTCCCAGGATATCCATAAATAATATTGGAATAAGGCCACACCCCTAAAGAAACCCTGTTTAAATGGACTGGCTGCTCAAAACTTATACATCTGGTCCCATCATGGGAATATTCCACATCACTAATTATCTTTCCATTTAAATTTGTGAATGTACTCAACCCACATATACCCACCCAATGACTGTACCTGATGGAACTTGAAAACACTTTGATGACAATAAGCCTTTCTTCCACTCACCCTTACGTTTCCTCTTGAATCTTTCTGAAGGGTGCAAAATAGAAATCTGGAAGACGAGAGGCAAGATGGCGGCACAGACAGCAGCAGCCTCACAATCCTCTGTGATGAAAAGGGAAGTGCAAATCAGGGAGACCAGGGATCTCAGACATCTGGACACCAAGTGAAGGACTGGAAAAACAGGTTGAGCACAAACAATGGGGAGACTATGGAGAGGTGGGAATATGGGGAGGTGGGAACTCATGGACCGTCCACATTGCATTCACCGTTGAGATCAATGGGGAATTTTCAGATGGCCACAATTAGCACCAGTTTCCTGCCTAATTTCCAAAAAGCCAGGCCTGGAGCCAAACAGAGGGATCATAAGAAAGGCCTGCAGGGATGATCAGGGGGACAAAGCATGGACAGGGATGAGGAGAAATGAGATGAACCAAGGAGAGTAGCACAGGTTAGAGTCTTCTAATTCACTGTCATTGCATAAGGGCAGAGTCTATTGAGTTTCAACTGCTGATCCCTTGATGATGAACTGACGGGTACTTAAAACATAGTGCCACCAGGGCTCCCAGTAACAATACTGCCATCAAGTTGATTCCAACGTACAGCAACCCCACCTTGTGTCTCCACGGCTGTAAGTCTCTGCTCAATTAGATTGCTCCATCTTCCTCCTGCACAATAGCAGGCACATTTGAAGTGCCAAACTTCTGGTCAGCAGCCTAATGCCTTACCCACTAGGCCTCCAGAGCTCCTACACCAAACCAGAAAGCACAGATAACTCCCATGTATCTGTGCACAAATATCATTCTTTAATGAAAGGAATCAGAGTTTCTTGTAAAAAATCAGATTACAGAACTCAAACAGGAAAAGGACAAGTAGTCTTGGGCCTCTCTGAATGTGCACAAATTTTAATGGGAACAGGTCCAAAAATGCAGAAACTTACCCAAAGGAGCCCATAGTCACTAAATCTGGAACAGTATGTGCAAAAAACGCAAGAAAGATGTAAGATGGTTACACTGTATGGGAGTAACTGGCAAAACAATGTCCCATTTACCCAAAATCTGTACTTACAAAACAACTACTATTAAGGTGCTCCCACAGGAAGATTGCCTCCTGTAGGGGTGCAAGCTGCACATCCTTGCACACTGGTGACACACTGTCTACATGCAGCTCAGTCCCATCAGTCGGATCCAGGCACGGACCAGCATCACCAGGATCTTTCATGTGCAAGTGTATAGGGCAGGTTCCATTCTCTGCAATTCCCTCTCTTCCATACCTGCCCTACCCCCCCAGTATAGCTCTACATGTACAAAGCCCATGAGGCCAGTCTGCTGTGTTCTTTAAGTTGGTTTACCTCCCAACAGGGATTCCAAGAAAATGGGCATAGATTATATTAACAAGCAGGTGCTAGTTTGTAACATTCATCAACAAATTATTACATATAGCCTTTGCAAGTAAAATAGCATACTTGAACGTCTATAATGGTTTTTATTTATATGGTTTTTATTTATACAAAGGCACGTTATGTATACTACAGACTGAAAGATATATTTGAGTCACATTACATACACACTGTAACAAACTCTTTGGAAGAAATGATTAGAATAGAAAATATTCTTTGCTAAACACCAGAGTGAAGACTAAACATGACAATCTACAGTATGGATTACAATTCAGTATGAAGAAAATAAAAACCCTTCCAACTCGACCAATAAGCAGCATCACGATACATGGAGAAGAGTTTGAAGTTGTCAAGGACTTTGTATTACCTATATGTACAATCAACACCAATGGAAGCAGCAGTCAAGACATCCAAAGACAATTTCCATTGGGCAATTATGTTGCAAAGACATCTCTTTGAATATTAAGATGCACGTAACCCAAGCCATGGGATATTAATGGTGAGGGTATTCCACTGTATGTGAAATAACATAATTAAAACCATGAAAAAAATTTAAAACATATTTGCTAAAAGCTATTTCCTTTCCCTTTATTTGTAATACCAACGACTTATGAAAAAGATAAAGGTTGGAGTGGAAAAGGAAGAAATACTGATAAAGATGGTCCCACAGTTACTGTAAAAAAATTTTTTTCTCGCCAAGCCACAAAGTAGTTCTAATCACTCAGTCTGTGAGTTGGGAATATTTTCTTACTGATTGAGAAACTTTGTTCTTGAAGGGCTGATTTACAGATATTGGGTACTCCAAATTATAATAGGAAGGTGACAACATCCCAATCTTGACAAAGAAGTGTTTCCAATGGAAACTTCTTAACTGAGAAGTGAGATGTGAGGACCAACTCTAGGCTTTCCCACATTCTTACAATTCATAAGGCCTCTATCTACTGTGAGTTCTTCTTTTAGTGAGGGTTGAGGAATCCCTGAAGGCTTTCCCACATTGCTTACATTCAAAAGGGATCTCTTCACTGTGAGTTTTCCTATGTATAGTGAGGGTTGAGTAATTGCTAAAGGCTTTCCCACATCACTTATAGCCATAAGACCTCTCTCCATTGTGAACTTGCATATGTAAAGTGGGGTTTGATTTTTGACAAAAGGCTTTCCCACATATCCTGCATTCATAAGCCGTCTCTCAACTGTGAAGTTTCGAGTGTTCTGAGAGACAACAGGAATGAGTAAAAGTTTTCCCACATTCCTTACATTCATAACACCTTTCCCCACTGTGAATTTTTGTATGTTGACTTAGCTGTGTTGACTGCCTAAAGGCTTTTCCACGTCGCTCTCATTTGTAAGGCCTCTCTGCACTGTGACTTCTTAAATAAAAAGTGAGGTCTGAGGCATTTCTAAAGTCATTCCCACATTCCTTAAATTCCTAGGGCCTATCTCCACTGTGAGTTCTTCTATGTTCAGAGAACAATGAGGGCTGAGGAAATGCTTACCCATATTCCTTACATTCATAGGACCTCAGTTCACTGTGACTTCTTATATATCTAGTGAGGTCTGAGTGTTGACCAAATGCTTTCCCACATTCCTTACATTCATAGGGCCTATCTCCACTGTGAATTCTTTTATGTTCAGAGAGCTGTGAGAACTGACTAACTGGTTTCCCACATTCCTTACATTCATAGGGCCTCTCTCCACTGTGAACTCTTTTATGGACAGAGAGGTTTGAAGGCTGACGAAATACTTTCCCACATTCCTTACATTCATAGGGCCTCTCTCCACCTTGAATTCTTTTGTGTAGGAAGAGGTTTGAGGATCAAATAAATGTTTTTCCACATTCCTTACATTCATAGGGCCTCTCTCCACTGTGAATTCTTTTATGTACAGAGAGAGGTGTGTGGGCTTACTAAATGCTTTCCCACATTTCTTACCTTCACAGGGCAGCTCACCACTGTCAATTCCTTCATGTCTAGACAGGTCTGAAAGCTTACTAAATGCATTCCCACCATTCCTTGCATTCATAGGGCATCTCTCCACTGTGAATTCTTTTATGTACAGAGAGGTTTGATGACTGACTAAATGTTTTTCCACATTCCTTACATTCATAGGTCCTCTCTCCAGTGTGAACTCTTTTATGTACAGAGAGGTCTGAGGGCTTCCTAAATGCTTCTGCACATTCCTGAAATTCATAGGGCCTCACTGCACTGTGAATTCTTTCATGTCTAGAGAGGTCTGAAAGCTTACTAAATGTTTTCCCACATTTGTTACATTGATAGTGCCTCTGTCCATTGTGAATTATTTTATGTTTTGAGAGCTGTGAGGTCTAAGTGGTTTACAACATTCTTTACATTCATAGGGACTCTCTCCAGTATGAATTCTTTTATATACAGAGAGGTCTGAGGACCGACTAAATGTTTTTCCACATTTCTGACATTCATAGGGCCTCTCTCCACTGTGAACTCTTTTATGTTTAGAGAGGTTTGAGGACTGACTAAATATTTTTCCACATTCCTTACATTCATAGGGCTTCGCTCCACTGTGAATTCGTTTATGTAAAGAGAGTTTTGAGGGCTGACTAAATATGTTCTGATATTCCTTACATTCATAGGGCCTCTTTCCACTGTGAATTCTTTTATGTGCAGAGATGTTTGAGGGCAGACTAAGTACTTTCCCACATTCCTTAAATTCATAAGGCTTCCCTCCATTGTGAATTTTTTTATGTACAGAGAGGTTTGAAGACTGACTAAATGATTTTCCACATTCCTGGCATTCAAAGGACTTCTCTCCACTGTTGATTTCCCTATGTGTAGAGAGGATTAAGGACAGACTTAATGCCTTCCCACATACCTTACATTCAGAGGGCATTTCTCCTCTGTGGATTCTTTCATATCTAGAGAGGTCTGAAAGCTTACTAAATGCTTTCCCACATTCCTTACATTCATAGGGCATCTCTCCTCTGTGAATTCTTTCATGTGTGGAGAGGTCAGAAAGCTTACTAAATGCTTTGCCACATTCCTTACATTCATATCCCTTATCTGTTCTGTGAAATTTTGGATGAAACATCAGGGATGATGGATTACTGATTTTACAAAATGCTTCACACTCACATTTATGACCTCTCACATGTGTACAAAAGGATGAGAAACTACAGAAATACTTCCGACATTTCTTCTGTTCATAGCTTTTCTCACCAGTGGATACTGTGACAGGAAACTTAAGGGTTGACACGAAAAACTCCTTCCTGTATACATGAAACTTTTGGGGCTTCTTTCCCTGCAGAGTTTTCACAGGAGTGGTTCGTTGAGAGGGACAACTACACGCTGATCCACATTCCATACAGTGACAGGTATTGCCTGTGGAGGGCGATCTGGTGTGACAAGCAGGGGATGACTCTTCCATGAAGGCAAGTCCCCACCCACAGGATTGAAAAGGACTGACCTCTGGAGGATTCCTCTGTACCACAGCCAGATCTGAACATGGCTGAAGCTTTTCCCACACTGACTGTGTTCATGACTTTCATAGAGGATCTTTCCATTATGACTTCTGTTAAAGACAGAAAACATGCTGTTGGTAACAAATTCGTTCTCAATTCATCATCATCAGACATGATGAATGTGCATGGTTTCTGCTCTGATTTATCCCATCTTTCACTGGTCAATTTATCTAGCAGAAATATTACTATTACAGTTACTACTGATATAGAATACTAAGTTTTCTGGTAATTGGCTCAAAGTGAAGAATGTGTAAAATATTCGGTATCTTAAATTGATGAAAATGTTGCATTGTAAAAATTTTCTGAACCCTTAGTTTACAGCTGAATTTATACATACATACATACATGTGTGTGTGTGTGTGTGTGCGCGTGCGTGTGTGTATGTATATATACAGAAGCATCTGCATTGAAGGAAAAAAATCAAAGCTGGACTGAAGGAATTGATGAAAATCAAGGCACCAGGAATTGACAGAATACCCATTGGGATGTTTCTACAAACAGATCTTCTGCTGGCGACACTCTCTCATCTATGCCAAGAGATTTCAAAGATAGCTACCTGGCCCACTGACAGGAAGAGATCCATTTTGAACCCATTCCAAAGAAAGGTGATTCAACAGAATGTGAGGATTATCAAATGAAATACTTAATGTCACATGCAAATAAAATCTTGCTGAAGATAACTCAAAAACAGCTGCAGAAGTATATATTGACAGGAACATCCAGAAAGGCAATCTGGATTCAGAAGAGGACGTGGAATGAAAGAAATCATTGCTGATGTCAGATGGATCTTGGCTCAGGGCAAAAAATACCAGAAAGATGTTTACTTCTGTTTTATTGACTATGCAAAGGCATCGCACTGTGTATCATAGCAAATTATGGATAACATCGAGAAGAATGGCAATTCCAGATTGTACTCATGAGGTACCTGCACACGGACCAAGAGACTGTCATTCGAACAGAACAAGGTGACACTCATGGTTTAAAATCAGGAAAGTGTGACAGGATTGTATCCTTTTATAATATTTATTGTTTTTGTATGAAAAGCAAATATTGTCAGAACGTGGAATATAAGAACAACCACCCAGCTTCAGGAATGGAGGAAGACTCATTAACAGCCTACCATATGCAGATGACACAACTTTGCTTGCTGAAAGTGAGGAAGACTTGAAGCCCTTACTGATGAAGATTTAAGACTTTAATCAGCAGTATGGATTACAGCTAAACATAAAGAAAATCTAGACAACTGGACCAATAAGCAGCATCATGATACACTGATAAAATATTGACAACTGTCAGAGATTCAGATTTCTTGGGTGCACAATAAACACCCATGGAAGAAGGAGTCAATAAATCAGATGATACATTGCCCTGGGCAAATCTGCTATACAAGACCACCTTAAAGTGCTGAAGAGCCAAAATCTCTCTTTTTTCTTTTTTTTTTTAGGATTTGGGTGAAGATTTACAGAGTAAATTCACTTTTCATACAGCAGTTCACATATACTTTGTCTCATGTCATTGACCAAAATTTACAATGCAGCAGCTCCCCTCCCACTTCCTCCCCATAGTTACCTCCTCCCAGTGTCCATCCCTTCATACTCTTCTGCACCCTGAGCTATCTCCCTGTGCATAAGCAGCCCTTCCTTCTCCCATGATTGTTCTCTCCAGGGCGTGTGTCTACTTGAGGTAAATGTTTAACTCACATGCCTGTACTTTGTTTGGCTGGAAACCACAGTTGTGGGTTCAATTCCAGACCTGAAGGGCAGCTAGGGGCCATAGTCTCAGTGGTTACACCAGGCTCTATTGGACCAGCAAACCTGGTCCCCACCTTCTTTTTTTTTTTTTTTTCAAAAATATCTCTTGATGACAAAGATGTGCCTAACCCAAGCCATAGTATTTTTTAAGTGCATCATATGCATGTGAAAACTAGAAAGGGAATAAGGAAGAACAAAGAGGAGTTGATCCTTTTGAGTTGTTGCATTGATGAAGTGTACACAAAGTACTACAGACTGCTGGAAGAACAAATAAAGCTGTCTGGTCCTGCGCCATCCTCACAATCCTTGCTATACCTCAGCCCTTCTGAAAACATGGTCCCTTCTGAAAACATGACCTCATTATGGGAGATGACATCTGGGCCGTCTCGATACCAAGGAGCATTGTATTTGCAGCATTGTCCACCAACACTATAATTCAAAAGCATCAACTCTTCTGTGGTATTCATTATTCATTGTCCAGCTTTCATATGCATGTTGTTGTCAGGTGATGTCGAATCATTTCCGACTCACAGAGACTCCATCCCCTGCTGAACAAAACAACACCCGACCCTGTGCCAGCTCCATGATCCTTGCTGTACTTGAGCCCACTGTCGCAGCCACTGTGTCAATCCATCACATTGAAGGCCTTCCCTTCTTTCATCAGCCCTTTACCTTACCAAGCATGACATCCCTCTCCAGGGAATGGTCCCTTCTGAAAACATCCAAAGTAGGTGAGACAAAGTCTCGCCATTCTCGCTTCCAAGGAGCATATCGGCTGCACTTGCTCCAGGCCAGACCTGTTAGTTCTTTTAGAAGCCCATGATACTTTCAGTATTCTTTGCCAGCACAACTCAAAAGTATCAACTCTTCTTCGGTTTTCCTTGTTCACTGTCCAGCTCTCACACGCATATGAGGCGATTGAAAATACCATGGCTTGTGTCAGGCGCACCTTGGTCCTCAAGGGAGACATCCTTGCTCCTCAGCAATTGAAAGAGGTCTTTTGCAGCCAATATGCCTGATGCTACAGATTGTCTAATATTCCGACTGCTGCTTCCATTGGTGTAGATTGTAGGACCAAGCAATGAGAATTCTTTGAGAACCTCAATTTTTTTACCCATTTATCATGATGCAGCTTATACGTGCAGTTCTGAGGATTTTTGTTTTCTTTATATTGAGATATAATCCATACTGCAGACTGTATTCCTCAATCTTCCTCAGTAAGTGCCTTAAGTCATCCTCACTTTCAGCAAGCAAAGTTGTGTCGTCAGTGTATCCCAGGTTGTTAATGATTCTTCTTACAATCTTGATGCCATGTTTCTCATCATATACTCCAGCTTCTCGGATTATTTGCTCAGCATGTCGTTGTTGTTATGTGCCGATGAGTCGGACCTGACTCACAGCAACCCCTCCTTTGGTTGCCAAGGGAGCATCACTACGGAAGCAGATTGCCCAACCTTCCTTCTGAGGAGTGGCCGGCACGTTTGAACCGCCAGCCTTCTGCTTAGCAGTCAAGTGCCTTAGGCCCTACGCTACCAGAGCTCCTAGATTGAATAAGTATGGCAAAAAGATACAACCCTGACACATTCCCTTCTTGATTTTAAACAGTGCAGTGTCCCCTTGTTCTGTTTGATGGACAGCCTCCTGGTCAATGTGCAGGTTCGTCATGGGTACAATTAAGTCTTCAGGAATTCCCATTCTGGTCAATGTTATCCACAATTTGTTATGATCCACACAAACAAATGCCTTCGCATAGTCAATAAAACACAAGTAAATATTTTTATGGTACTCTTTGCCATGAGCCAAGATCTATCTGACAGCAGCTATGATACCTCTTGTTCTACATCTTCTTCTGAATCCAGCTAGCACCTCTTGAAGTTCACTGTCAATATTCTGCTGCAACCACTTTTCAATTATCTTCAGGAAGATATTACTTGTGTGTGGTATTAATGATATTGTTCAATAATTTCCACATTGTGTGGGATTCCTTTTCTTTGCAATGGGTACA
>NW_006922118.1:1301147-1302996 GCF_000298275.1 Orycteropus afer afer
TCCTGAAATGGATGAAGAGCTACAAGTTCTTTCTGGTACAGTGATTCTGTGTATTCCTTCCATCTTCTTTTGATGTTTCCTGCATCATTCAATATTTTGCCCATAGAATATTTCAATACTGCAACTCAGAGGCTCATAACATCCACTTTATACTTTCCTGTCTTTTTAATTACTTTTTGCTTTCTTTGTGTCTGATGTTCTTTATGTCTTCCAACAAGTCAACTGGTTTTCACTCATTCTTGTTAAATGTCTCAAATCACTTCTTCAGATGGACTCTAAATTTAATTGGGATATAATCGAGGTCATATATGGGTTCTTGTGTTCTTGTTTGAACTTTCTTCAGCTTCAAGTTGAAAGTGCATAGAAGTAATTGATGTTCTGTTCCATACTCATCTCCAGGGCTTGTTTTGCCAGAAGATATTGAGCTTTTCTACTGCCTCTTTCCACACAGGTAGTCAATCCAATTCCTGTGTATTCTATCTGGTGACATCTAAATGTATAGCCACAGTTTAGGTTGTTGAAAAAAGGTATAAGTGATGAAGAACTTGTTTGTCTTAGAAAATTCTATAATGCAATCTGTGGCATCATATTTTCCAAATAGTAATGATTCTTCTTTGTTTCCAACTTTTACATTCCAATCACCAGTAATAATCAATAAATCTCGATTTCATGTTTGGTGGATTTCAAAGCAGAACTGGTTGAAAATCTTCTATTTCTTCAACTTTGCCATTAGTTGTTGGTGTGTAAATTTGAATAGTAGTAGTAGTAACTGTCTTGCTTGTAGGCATATGGATAATATCCTATCAATGACTGCACTGTACTTTAGGATAGATTTTGAAACATTCTTTGTGACAATGAATGCCACACAATTTCTCTTCAATTTGTCATTCTCAGTATGGTAGATCATATGATTGTCTGACTCAAAATGGCCAGTATTGGTCCATTACAGCTCACTAACACCCAACATATAGATCTTTATACATTGCACCTAATTTTTAACTTCAGTTTTCCTACATTCATACTTTGTACATCTTATGTTTTGATGATTAATGGATGTTTCCCAATGTTTCTTCCTGTTTTGAGTCATGTAGTGTCAGCAAGTGAAGGCTCTGAGAACTTTATTATACCCATGTCATTAAGATCGACTCTCATTTGAGGAAGGAGCTCTTCTTCAATCTTATTTTGAGGGTTTGGATCTCTCATCTTCAAGCACCCTATCAGACAATGGTTCAGGGTTATTCATAGTTTTCCAGTAATATATCAGACAGTGTGTCACTCCTATTCATAAGGTTTTCACTGGCTACTTCTTTGAGAAGTGGATGGCCCCTTCCTTCTTCCCAGTCTGTCTTAGGCTAGATACTTCACTGAAACCTCTTCAGCAGGGGTGACCACGCTGGTATCTGAAATATCAGTGCCAATGCCTCCACCCTCACAGCAACAAACAAACCACCCAGTGTGATGAACTGACAGGCAAGTAGTGGGAGTGCTTCCTCTTGGGGTCAAAATCCGACTGCAAAGAGATTTGGTTACTAGGCAGCACATAGGCTGCCCTTATTTAGGCCGGCAATTACTGAACTGCTACAAAGTGCTTCAAAGTCCAGTTATATGTATACAAATACAGATGTGTGTATTTTAATGTCATGACACCTGATGGTTACTCCACAAGTCACTGTTCTCTCCAATTTTAATGACACTCACCTCAAACATCTCCCATGGTTTTGATGCTCATCTTTTTTGCCAATCAAATCGCAGATCTCTCCTAATGTGGAGAACGAGGCATTACTCTTCATAAATGGCAATATTACATGGTCAGTGCACAACTTCTCTCCATCAGTAAAAGAGACTGACC
>NW_006922118.1:1305504-1310871 GCF_000298275.1 Orycteropus afer afer
AAGAGGAAGTTGTTAGAACACGGCAAGGGGATAATGCACATTTTAAAATCAGGAAGGTGTATGACAGGCATGTATTCTTTCACCGTACTTATTCAATCTGTACACTGAGCAAATCATCTTGACAGGCTGTACTATATGAATTCTAATGTGGCATCAGGATTGGAGGAAGACATATTATCAACCTGTGATATGAAGATGACTCAACCTTGCTTGTTCAAAGTCAAGAGGACTTAAAGCACTTACTTAGGAAGATCAAAGACCATAGCCCTCACTCTGGATTACACCTCAACAGAAAGAAAACAAAAATCATCACCACTGGACCAAGAAGCGACATCAAGATAAATGGAGAAAAGATTCAAGTTGTCAGGCATTTAATATTCTTTGGATCCACAACAGATGCCCATGGAAGCAGCAGTCAAGAAATCAGACACAGAAATGCACTGGGGAAAACCACTGCAAAAAACCTCTTTACATTATGAAAGAGCAAAGATGTCACGTTCAGGACTGAGGTGGGCCTGACTGAAAGCATAGTATTTGCAACCACCACACATGCACGGGAAAGATGGACAGTGAATAAAGAAGATCTCAGAAGAACTGATGCATCTGAATTCTGGTTTGGATGAAGAATACTGAAAATACCATGCACTACCAGAAGAATGAACAAATGTGTCTTGGACGAATCACAGCTGGAATACCCCTTAGAAAAGAGAACAGCCAGACTTCATCATTGACTTAAGTCATATTGTCAAAAGGAACCTGTCCCTGGAGCAGGATATCATGCTGGGGACTGTAGAGGGGCAGTGAAAAAGGGGGAACCCCATATGAGACGGATTAACACAGTGGCGGCTACGATGGGCTCAAGCACAGCAAGGATGCTGAGGATGGCGGTTGGCCGGGTAGAGTTTCATTCCATCGCACACAGGGTCACTGTGCATCACAACTGACCCCACGACTCTTAACAAGGTCTTATAAAGAAAAACCCAAGCAACATCCATGCTGTAACCATTGGTGACTCACCAATCAACACTACAATATAAAATCACATATACATACACATGTATACACAGCTGCACATATGTATGTACATGAAAGGAGCCCAGGTGGTGCAGTGGGTAAGATATTTGACTGCTAACAGAAAGGTTGCTGGCTCAGGCCCACCAGCTATTCCATGGGAGGAAGGTAACACAATCCACTTTCATAAAGGCTTACAGCCTTGGAAACCCAAAAGAGGTCCCTGAGTGATAAATGATTCGATGGCAGTAGGTTTGGTCGGGTTCCGGTAAGTCCATATACATAAGGTCAGAGTAGAGTGGAAATATTCTGCATGTTGCAGGAGGCAGAGCACGGGCCAAGCAGACAATGGAAGGAGCAGCACTTGTCAGGCTGCTGTACAGAGTGGGCTTCACTGCACACAAACACCTAAGACTTGAGGGACTGAAGGAACTACACAAGGGACGTCTGAGAAGAGACTGTTCCAGAAAGAGGCAATGGCCAAAGGGGCAGAGCGAGAAGCCAGACAGCAGCAGGAGAGGAACCTGAAGAGGGGGGTGGGGTCCGCGGGCACATCAGGTTCAGGGACTTGTTGGCGCCTGCAAAGTATGTGCTTTGAATTGGAGTGAAACATAGAGGAATACCACACTTCTGAGCAGAGGAAGAAACTGACATGACGGCTCTTAAAGAGCTAGTGAGCACAGGACGTACATACTCAGGAGGAACATACATTAGAGTGAGAAGGGGCTACAATATCAGTGCAAGGAATGGGTAGAGTCCATCTCTATTGACATCTAAAAAGAGATTAAGTAGGAAGAAATCAGAGATGGGTGAAGACAGATGACAGGCCACAAGAAGATCACCAAGAGGCCAAGGCAGAAGAAGCTGAAGAGAGACAAGGACTTTCCTCCAGAGACAAGAGAGAAAGCCTTCTCTTAGTGCCCATAATTGGAATCTACACTTCTCATCTCCAAAATTTTCAGAATAAATTTCCACTTGTTAAAACCATGTGGTTGTTCAACATTTGTTATAAAAACAGTGGTGCCCCATTAACATAAATGTGGAAACCTACCAGAGAAGAACATTTAATGGACTGGACGCAGCGGTTACCCAAGGTATGTATGTAGAGGTCAAAGTGAGACAAATACATCAAAGTAAAACACTGCAATCCTACAAGACAACACTACCCAGCAATTAAAGCAAACTGATGGTTCAGGAAAGAGATTTCCTAATATAAATTTAAATAAGGCAATTATCTGAAGTATACGTAAGGAATTATTTTATTTGTTTACAGCATAAAAACTATCAAAAAGAGAACATACTGACTTCGGGTTACACTCTTAGAAGACAAAAATTCCCCAGCTAATCAAATGGAAGAAATGAAATCCATATGCATACTCTGCAAGGAAAACTTGTAAAATTCATGCACATTTCCTAGTAAATTTGAACATGACATTTTTCCCAACTTCAGATTTACTGTCCAGGAGTACGTGGAGCCTGGAGAGAAAATGAGCAAAAGAGCACCGATATCCACCAGGGTACAAATGACATATGAACCACCCACATCCTGGGAGCTGTACAATGGCAGGGACACTGTGGGCATTCAGACAATGGGGACAAAAGCACATGGATAGACCAGAGCAACAGACACCAACACGTCAAAAACTCTGAAGAAGCACCCTGAGGATACAGGTCACTGAAGAACCAGACAGAGGGATCACTCAACTTCTAGAAAGCTCAGGACGGCTGCACTGCATGATGCAGAGTTTATGGATGAAGACCTGGGGGATAAAGCTGTTGTAATAGCAATAATGTGGGTCACAGTCATCAACTTCTAAGACAGAGAGTAACAAGCGCCACACAACTGAGGTCAGGGTGGACACACAGGGAGGCAATGCAAACTGAACAAGGTCTACTCTCACTATCACTACCTCAGGTCAGTACTTACATCAGTCAGTAAAAGTTCAAGTAACAAAAGAAAGGCATATGAGTGGAACATGGGCACTAGGTACATACACTCCTTGGAGAGATCAATTATGGCAGAATAGAATGGTTGTGCATGCAGATGGAGACAGCTAGGGGGCAGGAGTGCATGGAGGGAAGGACACAGGGAATAGTTAACTATGAGGAAGTAGGAGAGGAGCTGTTACATTGCGGCAAACTGTAGTCAAAGTCATGAGACAAAGTATATGTGAACTATTATAGAGAAAGTGAATTTGCTTTGTAAACTTTCAGCCAAATCACAATCAAAATTTTAAAAAGTTTACGTACACCTAGTCTGATAAGAGTTGGGAGCAGACAGTTTAAAGCAGTACTTAAACCACTTTCATAGCGTAAGTATAAAAAGTCATTTTGATTTATTTTCATTTGACTTCTCTCAGTTCAGAGAGGACTTTAAACCTAAACTATTAAGACCAGGAGGTTAGAAATTTACATGTTTCACTCTTAGAACAAGGGTTATAAAAGCAAATTTATCACCACAAACCAAGTCTCCATTCATGGTTGTTGTTGTTGTTAAGTGCCATGGAGTCGTTTCCGACTCATAGCGACCCCATGCACAGCAGAACGAAACACTGCCCTATCCCGCGCCAGCCCCACAATCCCTGCTATACTTGAGCCCATCATCACAGCCACCATGTCAATCCATCTCCTTGAAGGCCTCCCTCTCTTTCATCGACCCTCCACCCTACCAAGCATGACATCCTTCTCCAGGGAATGGTCCCTTCTGACAACATGACCAAAATAGGTGAGACGAAGTCTGGCCATTCTTGCTTCCAAGGAGCATTCTGGCTGCACTTCCTCCAGGACAGATCTGTTAGTTCTTTTAGCAGTCCATGGTACTTTCAGCATTCTTCGCCAGCACCACAACTCAAAAGGATCAACTCTTCTTCGGTCTTCCTTATTCATTGTCCAGCTCTCACATGCATACGAGGCGACTGGAACTATTATGGCTTGTGTCAGGCGCACCTTAGTCCTCAAGGAGATATCCTTGCTCCTCAGCACTTGATACAGTTCCTTCGCAGTTGACTTTCCCAATGCTACATGTCATCTAATGTCCTGACTGCTGCTTCCGTTGGCATCGATTGTAGAACCAAGCAACGTGAACTCTTTGACAACATCCATCTTCTCTCCATTTATTGTGATGCTGCTCATTGGTCCAGTTGTGAGGATTTTTGTTTTCTTTATATTGAGACGTAATCCATACTGCAGACTGTATTCTTCAACCTTCATCAGTAGGTGCCTTAAGTCATCCTCACTTTCAGCAAGCAAAGTTGTATCGTCTGCATACCTCAGGTTGTTAATGAGTCTTCCTCCAATCCTGATACCACGTTTCTCTTCATATAGTCCCATTCATGGTGGTACAGCTTAAAACAACAAAACTAAAGCCAATTGTCTCTAGTCATCTAGAGTTTTACACAAAATGAGGTGTAAGCTCTCTGTGTATTACTATGATAACATCAAAATAATTTGTTCTATCAAAAGAAGTATGAAATTCCATGCAATCTTTTGTACAACTAAAGGAATTACAGTATTTTCTATTTCCTCGCTTCTAATAAACACAAGATGCTTCAGAAAGTCAGAAAGCTGGTTATTTAAAGCACACTGGGAGAAGATAGAGGGGCTGGATGAGGACAAAAGCAGGAACAAGTCTTTACCAAGTACAGAGGGAAACTTGAAATTCAAACCCTGAGGGTATTGTCTGTTGGAAAACCATAATTACAATCAACTCCATTTTCTTTGAAACGTGCTAAATGCCAAATGAGCTGTTACATGTTTTCACCAGGACTTCATGTGTGTACTAAAACCACTGCAAATATAATCACGTGGGACCCAACAGTGATCAAATACTCTAAGGCACTTGGCCAACAACAAACCAGAGGTCTTTCTAAACACAGTCACCAGAGACACTTCAGCCTCTGTACTTCCCCTTTATCACAGCCAGGAGAGTGTTTCCAAAATGACTCCATATTCAACATACAGAAGTCCTGCCATGACTTTTTTTTGTTTTTAATTGTGATTTTTGGGAAAATTTACAGAGAAAATACACTTTCCATACAGTAGTTCATATACACTTTGTCTCATGACATTGACCACAATTTACCACAATGCAACATCTCCCCTCCTACTTCCTCCTGATAGTTACCTCTTCCCTGTGTTCATCCCTCCATGCACTCCTGTCCCCTGAGCTGTCCCCCTGTGCATAAGCAGCCCTTCTTTCTCCCATACTTGTTCTCTCCAAGGAGTGTAGCTACCTCAGGTAAATGTTCAGCTCATGTCTGTTTATTGTTTGGCTGGAAGCCACAGGTGTGGGTTCAATTCCAGACCTGAAGGGCAGCTAGGGGCCATAGTCTCAGTGGTTCCACCGGGCTCTATCAG
>NW_006922118.1:1311491-1312420 GCF_000298275.1 Orycteropus afer afer
ATAGTTCAGCCTGTTCATCCATCTATCTACCCATATACCCATGTTTGCCTTCCCTGACAACGCAGGACTGTATGTGCAAAAGTGTTCATCTTTGTTGTCTGTACTTCCCACATACCTCTCTCTATCTCAATTCCACTACATGGATCATTCACATTTGGTACACTGCCCTTCTCTTCACCCTAAGGAATACTTATCTCCTTCTATCAGTGTTCCCTCCCCTCCCCTCCAACCCTTGATAACCAATAAAGAAAATGTCCTTCCATAGATGAACGTTTCCTTGACTTTTACAATAACGGACTAATACAATATGTGTCCTTTTGAAAGAAAAGAGACCTTGGACATCTGCTATGACTTCTTAAACATAGCGGGCATTCTGGACAACCTTTTCAAGATTTTAGTATGCTCTACCATGCCCTTCACATGACTGACAAGATGCATTCCTGCCTCTGAGACATTTCAATCCTTTACATTCTAACAGGAGGAAAGGATACAGGGAAGAGGTCCTATAGGGAGGAAGTGGGAAGAAAGCTGTTGCACTGTAGATGATTACAGTCAATGTCATCAGACAAACTGTATGTGAACTGCTGTACAGAAGATGAATTTGTTTTGTAAACTTTCACTCCAATCAAAATAAAATTAAACAAACAAAAAAATCTGTCGACAGGCTAAATGATCAGGTATGACTAGGCATGGGGTGTGTGTGTCCCAGACCATCTGTATGTGCTGTAATATAGTCCAGGTGCACAGTAAAGCTGACTAGGGGCAAGATTGTAGTAGCTTCTTGGCCCACACCACCTACTCTGACAAAGTGAGTATTTGGACCTGTGGGCTCAGGACGATGTCCCAGGGCATGTCAAGCTCAACTCGCATAACACGTGGGGAATTCCAGTCAATGTCATGAAACAAAATGTGTATGAGCTGCTGTATGG
>NW_006922118.1:1312628-1322426 GCF_000298275.1 Orycteropus afer afer
CCCACACAGAAACCCCAATCCACATTATGTTTCCTCTGCTAACATAACCCCCAACTTTCATCAATGGAAGGAGGAGACTGGGCTCTGCAGCCTCTGGGATTTACATACAAATTTTAGCAACTGAAATGCTGTTTCTACTCTCAAGCACACCACTTGCTATCAGCCCTCTCAGCACCGAGCAAAACAAACAAATTTTTGGATTCCTCATTTAAACGTTTAGACATTTTCATCACACAAACTTCCCATTTGGGCTTCATTCCAAACTTTCACAATCAGTACTGACTCTGGGAATATGCACAGTTTGTCTCCAAGAAGCTTTCAAATTTTTACAAAGCGTGGTTCTTTGGTGGCACAGACTGTGGGTCAATCCCCCACGTCCACTCCAGCAGAGACACACACACGGGGGGTCTGAGCTCCATGCACCCCTCCTCGTCAAGAGTAAAATCCTTCAGCAACGTCCCATTTCGTATCAGACCAACTCGGACTGACCGAACTGTTCCTCACAGGACCTGGATGAAAACGTCTGCCTTCCAGCCAAAGAAATGCCTGGAAAGGAGCCTGCGAGTGAATGGTTTCCTCCCGACATCGGACGAGGCAGGGTCTTTGATGCATACTAGCTCTGACCTCTGTTTCTTAATTCTTCATCTGCCTTAAACACTGTAATAGGGGAAAAAAAGACTCAGACTCAAACACGTTCCAGAGACCCTTTTATTCATCCGTGGACGGGACACAGCCAGCCACCCAGGATGAGGGAGACCAGCCACACGTATCAGCACAGAAAGCTGAACCGGGTCCGTGGAATCAAGGCCATGGGGTTAAGTATAAATGATCGAAAAACAAGGGAATCTCAACTCAAGTCAAGATGCCGACTGGAATTGGGGTCCCACTGCAGAGCACAGCCCTCCGCAACCAAGTGCCGCAGAATGCAGGCTCCAATACAACACCTGTAACCGGTACCGGACGGGAACGGCCTCCTCACCTGAACCTCCATTTGGGAACCACCGGCAGCGCTCAACACAGTCCCTCCTGAAGGGACCAGAAAACAAAGAGGAGCCGTTTCCGGGAGGAAATTGTGGTCAGGAACTCGCCCCTGAGGGAAGAACAGACCGGACCCTGAGTTCACACACAGACGCTTAATAGGCCCCTGTCGACGGACGGGCGAGGGGCCCCTGCGATGTTACCTGTTCACGCCCCGAGAGACGCAGGTCCACACTCGCTGCTCGGCGTCCAGGAAGCGGCTGCGGCCGCAACGTGCGCAGAAACAGGAACCACGAAGCTGCTGACCTAGCCAAGGACGCACTTCCGCTTCCGGTGTCTGGAGGCTCTGTGCAAATGAGGACAGGCGCCTGGGGGAAACAGCAACTGCTCGCTCTCCTGACTTTGGGATTCAGTGGATCTACTGTAGGGCTGGTACCTCTGATGACAATGCTTAGTTCCTCTCTACAGAGGGGTTCTTCAATTCGTTTATGAAGTGAAAAGTGGATTTCAGTAATCTAAGACGCCCTTGGGGAGTGGAGGAAGTTGGTAACTGCCTATTTGATTGTGTGACAAAACTTTACCTTTTTTAAAATGAAATAATATTAACAATAAAAATTTCTTTGATCTCCTTGAGTTTTACTATAGTTGAGGATTGTTGAAGTCTGTCATTTGACCTCTATTTCCTAGTTTGTTGTCTCCTACAGATTAGTTGTCTCTGCCAAGGAGCAGGACACAAACTATGTAAACCCAGTCTGATCTCTCTAAGGGCTGAAGACCCTGCAGAGGGGAGTTTTCCAAGGTGAGAAGCAGAAAGATGCCTGTCATTGTCAGGGCCGGAAAGTAAAGGATGGAGTACCTTTGAAAATGTGGATGATAAATAGTTTCCGCTTTTCTCTTATACATATAAACGTACAATAAATTTCATGACATGTTGTACTATTAAGTGTACAAGGACTATTTGGATACACACTCTTTTAACTCGGTTTTTTCATTCGGTAACTTTCCAAAGTAATTGAAACTTCTTGGGAGCTCTGATGGCCTAGTACCTGCAGCATTTGACTTCTAACCAGAAGGCTGATGGTTCAAACCTACCAGCCACTCCTCACAAGGAAAATTGGGCAATCTACTTCTGTAGTGGTACCGCTTCAAAACCCGAAGAGGGGTCACTATGAGTTGGATCCCGCTCCGCGGCAGTGTGTTTGGTTTTATTGAAACGTATTTTTTATACACCAGCAATTGCAAGCTGGAAATAAGTCCAGTACGTTTCTACCAGATTTGGCTCACAGGACATGCACAGAGAGCCCTAGTCTTGTCCTCACAATGACCTAGTAGTGGGAAAACACTCCCATACAGCTTGCTAAGACTGCATTTTTTTTTTTAAATAAGCATGGCATTTGCACCTGCACCACCCTGAAAGCCCTATGCATGAGACTGCACAGAACTTAAGTTAATATGTATAACTTCCTTTTTCATTCCCTTCCAAATCAGTTTTGTGCACTCCACTGGGGGAGTCAGATTTGAGGATGCCTCCTCCTACTGGATATTCATCCACCCACTGCCATCCATAAGAGACTCTTAGAAGAACTATAGGGTTTCCAAGGCTGTAAATCTTTATGAAAGTAGATTGTGTCATCTGCCTCCTGTGGAGCAACTAGTGGAGTTGAAATTCTGACCTTCTGGTTGGCAGCCAAATACTTTACCTACCATACTACCAGGGAATTATATAAATAAACCTACATTCTCTTTCGCAAATGTATGTGTCCAGAGGTTGGATTCTCTGCACTGGAGAGGAACTCAAATTGTAGGTCCCCTCCTACCACACTCTTAGGCACTCTTGGGATCGAACTAGAGAAATTATGAAACACAGAAGATTGCATCTCGCCATTTTCCCAGTTCACATTCACTCATGGGGTAAACAGTGTTTTGATTATTGTCACAGACAAGATTTACCCATTCTTGGGCTTCATACAAGGAGAATAGAAATGTATGAAGTACATTGACTGTGACCTCATCCAAAAAAAAAAAAAAAATCATTGCCATGGAGTCAAAACCACCGCATAGTAACCCCTGCTTGGTGAACTGAGGCAGTATCTCTATGGAAGTCATCTTGATAACATACATTCTGTGAGATTTTATCCATGTTGCTGCACACAGTTGTAATTTGTCTGTCTTGTGGTGGTTGCTGTATTTTCTTAAATGGATGACTACACCAGTTTTTCTATGCAATTTATTCATTCCCTTTATTCTGTTGTTAGTATGTATTAGAACCAAGCATAAGGTCTATCTTGAGGAATATTTAATGCATACATGGAAATAATAAGCTAAGCTCTGGTGGTGTAGTGGTTAAGGCATTTCGATGATAACCAAAAGCTTGGTGGTTGGAACTCACCATCAACTCCATAGAAGGATGATAAGGCAAATTTACAAAATTGGAAACCATATGGGTGTCACTATGAGTAGGAATCAACATGTTTGCAAGGACATGGTTGTTGTTTATTTCAGTTTTTCTTTTTAGAAATAATGTGTCAAATACTATTGTTCGGTAGCAAGTTCAATAAGTTTCAACTACAGCAGAGGGTTGATGGTGTGGTTCAGGTTTTCTATATACTTGTTGACTGCCATATCCATGGAAGAGTGCAAAGATTTTAGTAACAACCTAGTCTGGAACACTAAAAAAAACTAGATGAAATCTGTAAGGTTCAGTGCTGGGAGAGAGAAATCAGGCCACCAGAGTTTTGCAAGAAAGTTTATTAAAGCATCTGCATGTAGAGAGCTGAGACCAGAGTGGTGTCAGACTGGGCTGAGCTCAACAATGTATCAGCCCCAAAGTGGGGACATTGGGAGGTTGAAGTAGAATGGCAGGAAGTTCATGAGCAATTCCACTGTGGTACAGCAGAGCACGTCTATCTTAGGAGCAATAGTTAGGACAGCAGATGTTCAGCTGTGTTCTCAAAACTGTATCCTTCAGTCATTCATTGCAATTCTGTCTGTCTTGTCTACCCAATTGTTAGAACAGGGTTGTGGCCACTGTCCTGTGATTCAATTTCATTTTGGACAGAAAAAGCATGAAGATTAAAGCATAAAAATAATATGAGAATTCTAACTCAAGGTTTGTATCCATCAAAACGGGCCTATTTTTATGGACTCGAGAATAAAAGAGCCATGATGAAAGGACTATGAAATGCTTGGGAAAGTTGCTTTCTGTTAAAATCAGGGGCAGGTCACATCCCATATGTGTGTTGAAGATACTGTTGGAGAGAATGGACAATTTTTTTTAATTGTGATCTGGGCACAAATTTATACAGCAAATTCACTTTCCATAGAGCACTTCACATACATTTTGTCCAATGACTTTGACTACAAGTTACCATAATGCAACAGCTCCCCTCCCACTTCCTACCTAAAGGTAAGAGAATGGACAATTCTTGCAACACAAAATGTCTCACTTCTTGATTGGCCTTTGCTAGAAAGCCTTGGTGTTATAATTTTGATCAAGATTACAGAGAAAGAACATATTAAATATTCATTATCCTGACAACTCTCCTCATGAGAAAGAACAGTGAGGCTAATGGCCATGTACAGGACTTCAATACTGTAATACACCATTGCTTAAGGTTGTTATTGTCAAGAAAGCTAGATATTGCTTTGTCTCACAGTTTAAACCTGGGAGTTTAATTCCAGCTTGGAAACATACCAGCCATAAGTTTTTGGTCAAGGCACTTCATCTCCCTCAGGCTTCGTTTCCTTTGATAGGAAATGGGAAATACAATAGTCCCTTCTCTGAAAGTCATTATCTTCTTGTTTTGTGTCTTTTGTTCATCCCTTGCTCCTCATTTTGGTAATAATATTGTGACTTACCTTTCTGGCATTCTCTTTCCTTTAATTTGAACCAAAGAATTCAATTCAAATGCAATTTATTGCATTTCAGAGCTATAAGGATAGGCATGAGGCAAATGCCCATTACTAAGAGAATGCTGGCAACAGAAATTGGTTCAGCAATTAGCATTAGACCTGCACAAAGCCAATCAGAAACGATTATGGGATGTCTGATGAGTTTTAGGGTAAATTCACTATAATTCTTAACTTGATTGGATGTAAACATGGAGATCTGAGTATTAACCTCACAATAACATGAGCAGAGCCTCAGGATGAAGAAACTTAATAATAAGTCACTGCCATTGAATTCATTCAGAATCATAGCAACTCCATTGTGTTTCTCAGGGCGTATATCTTTACGGAAGTAGAATGCCCAGTCATCTTTGTGCTAAGTCACTGGTGGGTTTGAACCAACAACCTTCTGGTTAGCAGTGAAGTACCTTAGGCACTATGCAAGCTGAGCTCCTTTGAAGCAATTAATACTACTCCATTCCATTCTCAATGCCATCGAGTCGATTCCAACTCATAGTGACCCCTCCTTTGGTTTCTGAGTTGATATCTCTATGGAAGTAGATTGCCAGCCTTCCTTCCAAGGAATGGCTGGTAGCTTTGAACCCCCAGCCTTCTGGTTAGCAGTCAAATGCCCTAGGCACTACACAACTAGAGAAAATTAAGGGGAAGGAAATCAGAGAGAAAGAAAGTGCTCTCATGGTATCATTGAGCCTGTGGTGGATACAGACATGTGGTTATCCAGTTGTCCCAAAACTTCCAAGCATAGAATCCATTTTTTAATTTTTACTTAAATTTTTTTATTTGTATATTTCCCAATTGCAAACTTAATTTTTTTTTTCAGTAATGCTGGGTTATTGGGATGTTAACATGACAGTATACATTTAAAATGTTCCACAGAACACCTCACAGAGAATAAGTGGCCACTAAAGTGGAAGGGAAAAGAATAAAACTACGAACATATGTCATGTTGCCTCCAACCATGTAGCTTCTTGAACACTGATAGAAAAAAACTTGTGGTCTACAATTTTGTTAATAGTTGATGAGTCATTTTGTGGTTGGTTGTCATTACGTCGGTTCTGGTTCATATCCGTGCCATGTACAACAGCATGGAATACCGCCTAGGAAGTGTTGCCATAATCATTGTCATACTTGAGCCCATAATTCTAGCCACTCTGTCAATTCATCTCATTGAGAGTCTTACCATTGTTTCCTAAACCATTATATTGATGAAAAAGAAATAACAAAACAACAACAACAAAAAACCTACCTCACTTTTGTCAAATTTACAACAAACTTTCATGAACCCCAGTGGGAAGTACTTTGTTTAAATGGCAAAATATAAAGAGAAAAAGAAAGAAGCTGGAGGCCTTTCCCGCCTCACACAGCTGCAGGTGCTGATGAGCTCGTGGTTGGCAGACAGAAAACTGGCTGTTGACTCCAATCAATGATGAATCCAAGATTTCCAGGCGGAATGGTGGATTGTTTGCTCACAGACAGTTGTAGGCAGCACAAGAGGATTCTGATCCACAGAAGAGGGTCTCTTTTCCCAGGATGTCCATAAATACATTGGAAGCTGGCCACACCCCTAAAGAAACTCCCTTTCAATGGATTGGCTGCTCAAAACATATACATCTGATCCCATCATGGGAATAACCCATATCACAATTGCTTAAACCACACAGAATTGTGGTCCACCCAAGTTGACACACAGCTCCAACTATCACAGGCATGTTCCAAGATGAGAAGAAACAGCTACAAATATCCATTAGTAATTGGAACATGGAGTGTACAAAATATGAACCTAAGAAAATTGGAAATTCTAACAAATGAAAAGGAACACATAAAGGTGGATATCCTAGCCAGTAGTGAGAGGAAATTGATGGATTTTGGCCATTTTTAATTAAAAAAAAATATGATCTACTCTTCAGGGAATGACAAATTGAAGAATGCTGAGGCATTCATCATCAAAAAGAATGTATCAAGATCTATTCCAAAGGATAATGCTGTCAGTGTTAGCATAATATCCATACACCTATGAGGAAGACCAGTTAATACTGCTATGCAAATTTATGCACCAACCAACAAAGCCAAAGATGAAGGAATTTAAAATTTTACCAACTTCTGCAGTCTCAAAGTGACTAAACATGCAATTAAGACGTGTTTATTATCACTGGTGACTGAAATGCAAAAGTTGGAAACAAAGAAAAATCACTCGTTGGAAAATACGGTCTTGATGGAAATGACACTGGAGACCGCATGATAGAATTTTGCAAGGCCAACGACTTATTCATGGCAAATACCTTTTTTCAACAACACAAACGGTGACTATACATGTGGACTTCACCAGACAGAATATAAAGGACTCAGATTGACTTAATCTGTAGCAAGAGGCAATGGAGAAGCTCAATATCTTCAGCCAAAACAAGGCCAGGAGCTGAGTTTGCAACAGACCATCAAATGTTCCTATGCAAATTCAAGATGAAGCTGAAGACAATTAAAACAAGTCCACAAGAGCCAAAATATGACCTTGATAATATCCCTCCTGGATTTAGAGATCATCTGAAAAATAGATTTTATGCATTGACCACCACTGACTGAAAATCAGAGGAATTGTGGGATGACATCAAGACCCGCATCCATGAAGGAAGCAAGAGGTCGTTAAAAAGACAGGAAAGGAAGAAAGGACCAAAATGGATGTCAGAAGAGACTCTGACACTTGCCCTTGAACAGAGAGGAGCTAAAGTGGATGGAGACTCCACAGGATAAAAGAGCTCAGCAGAAGATTTCAAAGAGCAAAGCAAGTAGACAAAGTCAATTGTTATAATGAAAGGTGCAACAGCCTGGAAATGGAAAACCAGAAGGGAAGAACACACTCAGCATTTCTCAAGCTGAAAAATCTGAGGAAAACATTTAAGCCTCAAATTGCAATATTGAAAGATTCTATGGACAATATATTAAATGATGCAGGAAACATCAAAAGAAGATGGATGGAATACACAAAGTCACTATACCAAAAAGAATTGGTAGATGATCATCCACTTCAGGAAGCAGCACATGAACAAGAACTAATGGTATTGAAGGAAGAAACAGAAGCTGCACTGAAGGAATAGGCAAAAAACAAGACTCCAGGAATTAAAGGAATACCCACGGAGATGTTTCAACAAACAGATGCTGCCCTGGAGGCATTCACTAGTCTATGTCAAGAGATGTGGAAGACAGCTACCCAGCCAACTGACTGAAAGATACCCATATTTGTACACATTCCAAAGAAAGGTGATCCCACAGAATATGTAAATTATCAAACAATGTCATTGATATCATACACAAGTAAACTCTTACTGAAGTTGATTCAAAAATGATAGCAGCAATACATTGACAGAGAGCTTCCAGAAATGCAAGTGGAATTCAGAAGGGGATCTGGAAAAAGGGAAATCACAGCTGATGTAGTTATATAAATAATTACTATTTATCAACAGTTCAGCAACTGTCAGTTTAGAGGAGGGCAATATACATGTTACATACTAAAAAAATCCTTTTCTCCATCTCCTTTGACCCAAAATGGAAACACAAAGTTGGCCCTCTCGATGATGGCTGAAAATGGTGTCACTTTGAATGTGTGTTACTCTCCACAGTCCAGCCAATAACGCAATCCCCCACATCATGGTCCTGAAATTTTGGGATCTACACAGAACTGGATTATTAGTGGTTCTCTGGAGAACAAGACACACTCAAAACAGCTTGCTGCCACTAATTGTTTCCTGGTGGGGTCAAAATCCAACATATTTGGTTGCTATGTAATGTGTACCTGCCCTTGTTTACATGAGCAAATTGCTGAACTGATATAAACTGATCCAAAGCCCTGATTATGTACTTATATGTATGTTTTACTTATCTATATCTGTATCTACCTATCTACACAGATACACAGACTCACCAATAGTTATATATAGGTGTGTCCTCTAAAGTTATGGCATTGTTCTCTCATGTTTACATAACACTTATCTCAAAAAGCTTTTCTTATTTTTATGCTGATATACACTGCCAAGCAATTCAGACATTTCTCCCAATATGGAGGGCCAGGTGTTATTCTCCATAAAGCTCATCATTACATGTTCATTGGATAATTTTTCTCCATCATTAAGATTTTGTGCAACTGACCAAATAATTCAGGTTGATGTTCACAATATGAAAGAAAAATGAAATGTATTATTAAGGATAAAATATCTGTTGTGATAAAAGCAAGCCTTAGACATTTGGTTTCAGCATTCTGGCAATGATTAAAAAGCAATTTAGAACAAAATATAACCATCAGGTTTGAAAGTAATGTTAACACACAAAAGGGTAATTAGAAAGGCAACGAAAAAACATACAGTGCACATAAAATATTCAAATAGAAAAAGGGCCTCTCTGTGATGACAGGTATTAGAGGATTATGAATGTTAGAAAAGCAAGCTCCTATTTTTGGGAATGTGTCCTCAATCCAAAAGAGATGTTTCCTATCTGAATCATTCAATTTTAATTCCCTCCAGAGTTCTTGATAATTCTTGCCTTCCTCATTCTTCAGTTCACAAAACCCCTGCTTGAGTCCTGTCTTCACTCTCCACATATAATTCCCTTGCTCCTCTGGAGAAACAAATGGGAAGGGCTGACATGGAACTCACGGAGAAATGCATATCATGATGGAAGACAGTGGAGAGCAATGAACATTTCCGTGAAACTGAGCAAATACTTTGCTTGTCAGGGTCTCTAAAGATGAATGGGCGGGAATTTGCAGAAAAGTAATCATGTCAAACTGCACTCAACACAATAAAACTCTCTACAAGGGTCCAATGGAGAAATCTCTCAGTGTCTTAAAGTGACCCCTGAGGCCAATGCTTACAACAGTTAATGAAACTTCATTTTCAACCAGAAAATGAAAACTCATTTTATTAC
>NW_006922118.1:1324880-1328027 GCF_000298275.1 Orycteropus afer afer
TACTGGGTCACAGCCTGAGGTAGATGACATGGAAAACATTGCTGAATGTTCTCCGACCCCATTGTGTAGAGATTATCCCAGTTCCAGAATGCATAATTGAAATGATACACCCAGCAATTGGCAGAATTCCCAAAGTAGGTCTCTGACATGTGGAGTAAGGGCTATTATGCTATGAAAAACTAGAAAAATGGTAAATCAAAAGTAGTATCACAATCCTGGAGGGATTGCACAGATTAATGCCACCATCAAGGACTCGAAGGATGCAGGGTTGGTGATTCCCACCACATCCCCATTTAATTCACCTATTTTGTTTGTGTAAAGAAACAGATGGATCTGTGACTGATGGTGGATTACTGTACATTTAATCAGGTGGTGACTGCAATTGCAGCTGCTCTTCCTGATGTGATTTCATTGCTTCAGCAAATTAGTAAAACTCCCGGTAGGTGGTATGCAGCTATTGATCTGATAAATGCCTTTTTCTCAATCCCAATTTCAAAGGACCATCAGAAGTACTTTACCTTCAGCTGGCAAGGAAATCAATGTACTTTCACAGTGCTCCCTCGGGGGTATATCGACTCCCCAGCACTATGTCATAATTTAGTCTGTAGGGATCTTGATTGCCTATCCCTTCCACAAGACATCACACTGGTCCATTATATTGATGACATTATGCTGCTTGGTCTTGGAAGGAAAAAGAATCGACAATTCTAGACTTATTGCTAAGAAATCTGCATGCTAGAGGCTGGGAAATTAACCAAACAAAAATCCAGGCACCTTCTTGTAGTCACTTCCTCGTCACAGCCAGCTACCCAGAAGAAGTGAGTAGTTAAACCTGTGGACTTGGGAGCATAATCACAGGGGACATCAAGCTCAATTGGGATAACACACTACACAAATTACTGTTCCACCTCCTATTTTGGTGAGTAGTGACTGGGATATTAAAAGCCTAAAAACAGCCATCTAGATGCAATGATGTGTCTCTCTTCATCCAGAGCAAAGAAGAATGGAGCAAACAAAAGTTTGATGGAAAGAATTAGTCCTAGCAACTGACGCACCATGCCATTGTCAACCTATACGACTATTAGACCAGAAGAACTAGATGGTACCCGGATACCACTGTCAACCCCTCAGAGGGGGACCTATGGAGGTGATACTGGATATATATTGAGAACAATGTGGAAATAAACTCAAAATCATTTGGAAAAAAAAGGGGGGGCATCAGGTTTGCTAGTCTAATAGAGCCTGGTGGAACCACTAAGACTATGGTCCCTAGCTACACTTCAGGTCTGGAGATGAAGCCACACCTGTGGCTTCCACCAGAACAAAAGACAGGCAAATGAGTTGAACATGTACCTGAGGTAGATACAGTCTTTGGAGAGATCATGGAAGAAAGAACTGTTTATTATGCACAAGGATAAAGTTTAGGGGGCAGGAGTGCAAGGAGGAATAGACACAGAGAAGAGGTAACTATTGGGAGGAAGTGGGAGGGGAGCTGATGCACTGGGGTAAATTGTAGTCAATGTCATGAGAAAACGTGTGTGTGTGAACTGCTATATGGAAAGTGAATTTGCTCTGTAAACTTTCACCCAAATCACAAATTAAAACTAAAAAAAATCCAGGCACCTTCCACCTCAGTGAAATTTATAGGGGTACAGTGGTGTGGGGCATGTTGAGATAATCCTACTAATGAAGGGTAAGTTATTATATCTGGCTTCCCCCACAACTAATAAGGAGGCATATCTGGTGGGCCTCTATGGATTTTGGAGGCAACATATCCCTCATTTGGGTGTGTTGGTCGACCTATTTTTGAAATGACTTGGAAACATACTAGTTTTGAATGGGGTCCAGAGCAACAGAAGGCTCTGCAACAGGTTCAGGCTGCCATGCAGGCTGCTCTGCCACTTGGGCCATATGATCTGGCTGATCCAATGGTGCCTGAAGTGTCTGTAGTAGAGATGCAGTTTGGAGTCTTTGGTAGGTCCCTATGGTGAATCGCAAGGCAGACCCTTGGGATTTGGGAGCAAAGCCTTGTCATCCTCTGCAGATAACCACTCTCCTTTGGAGAAACAGCTTTTGGCTTGTTATTGGACTTTAGTAGAGACTGAACACTTAACCAAGGGCCACCAAGACACCATGAGGCCTGATCTGCCCATCATGAACTGGGTGTTGTCTCACCCACAAAGTCATAAAGTTGGACGTGCACAGAAGCACTCCATCATTACATGTTATATCAGAGACTGGGCTTGAGCAGGACCTGAAGGCACAAGTAAGTTCCACGAGGAAGTGGCCCAAATGCCTATGGTCTCCACTCTTCACATTATCTTCCCTCTCCCAGTCTGCACCAAGGGCCTCATCGGGAGTTCCTTATGATGAGATGACTGAGGAAGAGAAAACTTGTGCCTGGTTTTCACATGGTTCTGCGTGATATGCAGGCACCACTTGAAAGTGGACAGAAACAGCATTACAGCCCCTTTCTGGAACTTCCTTGAAGGACAGTGGTGAAGGGAAATCCTCCCAATGGGCATAACTTCGAGCCATCTGGCTGTTCACTTTGCATGGAAAAGAAATGTCCATGTGGGATTGTATATGAATTCATGGGCTGTGGCTAATGGCTTGGCCGGGTGGTCTGGGATTGAAAGGAGGACTGGAACATTGGTGACAAGGATGTACAGGGAAGAGGTATGTGGACATGTCTCTCGGAATGGGCCAAAGGAGGAAAGCTATTTGTGTCTCATGTGAATGCCCACCAAAAGGTGACCTTGGCAGAGGACTTTAACAATCAGGTAGATAGGATGACGCGTTCAGTGGAAAGCAACCATCGCTTTCCCCAGCTACTCCTGTCATTGCTCAATGGCCTCATGAACAAAGTGGCCATGGTGGCAGGGATGGAAATTATACACAGGCTTACCAACACAGACTTCCATTTGTCAAGGCTGGTTTTTCTAGAATACAGCAAATTCTTTAGGATGTCTCTCAGTATTACCATGCCCTGTGATTAAAATCAATGGAAAATTACAGCAACCCAATCCTGATATGACTACTAATGTCCCAGACCCTTCAGGAATGAAGGTGTGGGTCACCCCACCAGACAGAGGACCAAGACTAGCTGAGGTTCTTGCTGAGGGCAAGGGAAATAGAGAATGGGTG
>NW_006922118.1:1328397-1330166 GCF_000298275.1 Orycteropus afer afer
TTGAACTTCCAGGCTTCTGGTTAGCAGTCAAATGCCTCAGGCACTATGCCACCAGAGCTTCTTCTTCATTGCATATGTGCATGAAATATTTGTTTCCTTCTATTATGAACTGTGAAATGTAAATAAGGTTAATGTGTCTTGTTTGTACGCATGTTACGGTATCACGTTGGATGCAAATATGACTTTATAATTGTCCTTATTGAGAGATTACATATGGTTAACAAGATGTGTACAACTGCCAAGTTGACAAGGGGTGGATTGACATAGTTCGAGCTGTGTGTCAACTTGGCTGAACTACAAATCTGTGTGGTTTAAGGAACCGTGATATGGCTTATTTCCATGATGGGATTGGTTGTATATGTTTGGAGCCATCAAACCATTGAAAGGGAGTTTCCCTAGGGTGTGGCTTGCTTCCAATATATTTATGGACATCCTGGGCAAAGAGACACTCTTCTGTGGATTGGGATCCTGTTGTGCTGCCTACAAATGTCCATGAGTGATCAATCCACCATTCTGCCTGGAGATCTTGGATGTGTTATTCATTGAAGTCAACAGCCGCTACACTGCCTAACAACCTTGAGCTCCCCAGCCCCTGCAGCTGCATGCATCGGGATAAGCCTCCAGCTCAACGATTGATCCAAGAACGTGGGACTTGTCAGGTTCTATAAGTGTGTGAACCATTTTTCTAACATCAGTTTCCCTTTGTCTATATGTATATATAAGCTTTACTAGTTTTGCTTCTCCAGAGAACCCAGCCTAACCTAGTAAGGTAGCACAGAGAGCACAATGTTCATTTTAGACACAATTGACTGCTGCGATCTGACTTGCAAAAGGAAGAAAAAATTGTACTTTCAGTTCTTAACAGGTGGGAACATACTATGAGAGTGTTTAAAAACACTCAGGTACAATTCACTGCTCATCCACTTCAACACCTCTCAATGAAGCTACACAGGATTCACAGGGCTCCACTGACTGTCATGCCCAGGACAAGGAAGAGACATTGTGAACCCTCAGAAAAGAAAAACCCATTAGTGGTGGGCTAAATATGCACATTTAGGAAACTGGAAAAACAAAAGCAGCATGAGTTAATAAGTTAAAGCAAATAAAGACCATGATAAAGACACAAAACACAAAAGATATTCTGTTTCTAGTTCAATGTCTAAGGATCTTGAAAGTCAAAAGGTACATCCTCAAAAAAAGAAATGTGCACATACTTAATTCATAAATTATAGATCAGAAATGCAACTACAGCAATATAGCAAAAACCTAGAAGCAGAAATCAGAAGAGGAAAAGTTTAAATGCAATCGATGAATGGCTGGACGCTTGATGCAGACAAATTTCAGCATGAATAATAACGGGATGGGGAGTAAAATCGTATTGGGACCACAAAGTTTTGTGAGTTTTATATGTAGGAACTCTATCAAGGTCCCAGCGTGACCAGCAGAGAATTATCTTTGTGTGCTCCTTCTAGGAGGGGGATGACAAAAAGCAGACAATCAGAAAATTTGCCAGAGGGTTCTGCTCTCCCGAGGAGGACTGCTTCTGTCATTAACATATCACCTATTGCTTTCAACAACAAAAAAAAAATAATAAGGGATATGAAAGAAGGACAGACCCAGGGAAGAGGAAACTACAGGGAGGAAGTGGGATGAGAGCTGTTACATTGTGGGGAACTACAGGCACTGTCATGATACAAAATATGTACAAACTGGGAAATGAATTTGCTGTGTAAACATCCACCTAAATCACAACAAAAACTAAAAAAAAA
>NW_006922118.1:1331381-1333944 GCF_000298275.1 Orycteropus afer afer
AACAACAGGTCAAGATGGTGGATTGTTTCTTTGGGTCTTGTATATCGTGGCTGACTTCCCTATTCTTGTGAAGGTAGGAGGAGGTGGGTGAGAACACATGTGAAAAACTCAGGGAAATATAAAGAAATCACATGACTTTGACTTATTCCTGGATGAAAGAACCATAGTTAAGGGATCCATGAAACCTTGGGAAATGTACTCCATGTTCACATCATAATGAGAGGCAAATTCCCACTCAATGTGTTGATGATGCTATTGGGTAAAAGTGACAATTCATCTGAGAAAAGTGTATGACATCTTGGACTGGGTTTGCTGGAGGATAATTCTATTATTAAAACTTTGACCAAGATTTTATAAAACTGACTATATTACATATTCATCATCCTGCTAACTTTCCATAGGAGATAGGGCAATGATGAAACTTCAGGGAAAAGAGCATCCAAGTACAACAAGACTACATTATCTGAGGTTGTTTTGTCAAGAAAGTTGCCTAGTGTGGTGTCTCACAGTTAAAACTTGAGAGACTGAATTCCAGATATGCCATATACCAGCTATGAATTTTTTGTGTGAAATCACTTCATCTCACTCAGCCTCAGTGTTCTCGCACATGGAACTGCAGGTAAAGCACATTGCCTCCTCCATAACGTGTCAACTGTCTAATAGTGATATCAGGTGCCTTGGTACCATCCTTCTTTGGTAATGATTCTCTGATGCTCTTTGTGAGAATTGCTCCCCCTTCCATAGGTTTAAACACCTTCACATAAGTCTGACCTTACTTCCCAGGTGTAAGAATAGATAAGTGACCCATGCTTCATAATAGGAGAATTCTGGCCAAGATGATGGTTTCAGCAGTTAATATGTTTCTTACGTACATAAGACCAATCAAATAAGATCCAAGATAATGTGGCAGCCATAGGACAGTACCTCACTGGGAAAATCCATCCACCCCTTCACTGTCATTTCCAAAAGGGCAGATTCTAATGCTTTCAACTGCTGATCCAATGATGACAAACAGCTGGGTACTTAAACATAGTGCCTCAGGGCTCCCAGTAACAATACTCAGTGACATCAAGTTGTTTCCAAATTAGAGCACCCCACACTGGGTCTCCGTGGCTGTAAGTCAATTAGATTGCCCCATCTTCCTCCTGCACAGTAGCTGGCACATTTGAAGTGCCAAACATCTGGTCAGCAGTCAAATGCCTTACCCACTAGGCCACCAGAGCTCCTTCCCAAAACAGAAAGCACAGTTAACCCCCAGATCTCTGTGCACAAATATCATTCTTTAATGAAAAGAATCAGAGTTTCTTGTAAAATGTCTGATTACAGAACCCAAACAGGAAAAGGACAAGAGGAGTCTTGGACACTCTCTGAACGTGTACAATTTTTAATGGGAACAAGTCCAAAAATGCAGAAACCTACTCAAAGGAACTATAGTTACCAACTCTGGAACAATATTTGCAAAAAAAAAAAAAAAAAGAAAGAAAGATGTAAAATGGTTTGCACTGCATGGAAGTAACTGGCAAAACAATGTCCCATTTATTCAAAATCTGTAGTAACAAAACACCTACTATTAAGATTCTCCCACAGGAAGATTGCCTCCTCTAGGAATGCAAGCCCCACATCCCTGCACACTGGTAACACACTGTCTACATGCGGCTCAGTCCCATCAGATGGATCCAGGCACAAACCAACATCCCCAGGATCTTTCATGTACAACTGGATGGGGCAGGTTCCTTTCTCTGCAATTCCCTCTCTTCCATACCTCCCCTACCCCCAGTGTAGGTCTACATGTACAAAGCCCATGTAGCCAGTTTGCGGTCTTCTTTTAAGTTGGGGATGGGTGAGGTGAACCAACAGGGATTCCAAGATAATGGACATAGATTATATTAACAAGTAGGGGCTAGTTTGTAACATTCATCAACACATTTTTACATATCACTCTAGCAAGTACAAAGAATACTTGAAAGTCTATAATGGTTTTTATGTATACAAAGGTATGTTATTTATATTATAGACTGAAAGCGATATTTGTGTCACATTACATATACACTGTAACAAACTCTTTAGAAGAAATCATTAGAATAGAAAATATTCTTTGCTAAACACCAGATTGAAGATTAAAGATGACAATCTACAGTACGGATTACAATTCAGTATGAAGAAAATAAAAATCCTCACAACTGGACCAATTGGCAGCATCACGACAGATGGAGAAAAATTTGAAGTTGTCAAGGACTTTGTATTACCTGGATGTACAATCAACACCAATGGAAGCAGCAGTCAAGACATCAAAACACGTATTGCATTGGGCAAATCTGTTGCAAAGAACTCTTACAAGTGCTGAAGAGCAAAGACATCTCTTTTAATACTAAGATGCACGTAACCCAAGCCATGGGATTTTTAATGGTGAGGGTATTCAACTGTATGTGAAAAAAAAATTAAAACATATTTGCTAAAGGCTATTTCCTTTCTCTTTACTTGTAATACCAATGACTTATGAAAAAGATAAATGTTGGATTGGAAAAGCAAGAAACACTGATAAGGATGGTCCCACAGTTACAGT
>NW_006922118.1:1334630-1335459 GCF_000298275.1 Orycteropus afer afer
GAGGTCAGAGGAATTTCTCAAGCCATTCCCACATTCCTTAAATTGCTAGGGCCTGTCTCCCCTGTGAGTTCTTCTATATTCAGAGAGCTGTGAGGGCTGACAAAATGCTTACCTACATTCCTTATATTCATAGGGCATCTGTTCACTGTGACTTTTTGTAGATCTAGTGAGGTATGAGTTTTGAGCAAATGGTTTCCCACATTCCTTACATTCATAGGGCCTCTCCACTGTGAATTCTTTTATGTATACAGAAGCTTGAGGGCTGACTAAATGCTTTCCCACATTCTTTACATTCATAGGGCCTCTCTCAATTGTGAATTCTTATATGTACAGAGAGGGTAGAGGAGCAAATAAATGCCTTCCCACATTACTTACATTCATAGGGCTTCTCTCCACTATGAATTCTTTTATGTTTACAAAAGTTTGAGGACCAAATAAATGTTTTTCCACATTCCTTACATTCATAGGACCTCTCTCCACTATGCATTCTTTTATGTTGTGAGAGGTTTGAGGACCTACTAAATGTTTTTCCACATTCCTTACATTCATAGGGCCTCTCTCCACTGTGAATTATTTTATGTACAGATAAGTGTGAGGACCGACTAAATGCTTTTCCACATTCCTTACACTCATAGGGCATCTCTCCTCTGTGACTTCTTTCATGTCTAGACAGGTCTGAAAGCTTACTAAATGCTTTCCCACATTCATTACATTGATAGGGCATCTCTCTACTGTGAATTCTTTTATGTACAGAGAGGGTTGAGGACTGACTAAATGTTTTTCCACATTCCTGACATTCATAGGGCCTCTCTCCACTGTGAATTCTTTT
>NW_006922118.1:1336227-1338106 GCF_000298275.1 Orycteropus afer afer
AATTCTTTCATGTTGTGAGAGGTGTGAGGTCTGACTACATGCTTTCCCACATTCCTTACATTCATAGGGCCTCCCTCCACTGTGAATTCCTTTATGTACAGAGAGGTATGAAGACCGACTAAATGATTTTCCACATTCCATAGATCCATAAACCTTATCTATCCTGTGAAATTTTGGATGAAACATTAGGGATGTTGGATGACTGATTTTACAACATGCTTCACACTCATGTTTATGACCTCTCGCATGTGTACAAAAGGATGAGAAACTACAGAAATACTTCTGACATTTCTCACATTCATAGCTTTTCTCACAAGTGGATACTGTCACAGGAACCTTAAGGGTTGACATGCAAAAATCCATCTTGTGTATATTAAACTTGTGGGGCTTCTTTCCCTGAAGAGTTTTCACAGGAGTGATTTGTTGATAGAGACAACTGCAGGTTGCACCACATCTCACACTGTGACAGGTGTTGCCTGTGGAGGGCGATCTGGTGTGATACGCAGTTGAAGACTCCTCCATGAAGCCCATTCCCCACACACACGATTGAAAAGGATTGACCTCCAGAGCGTTCCTCTGTACCATAACAAGATCTGGAACATGGCTGAAGCTTTTCCCACACTGACTGTGTTCGTTACTTTCATAGAGGATCTTTCCATTATGACTTCTGTTAAAGACAGGAAACATACTATTGGAAACACATTTGTTCTCATTTCATCATCATCATCAGACATGGTGAATGTGCATGGTTTCTGCTCTGATTTATCCCATCTTTCACTGGTCAATTTATCTAGCAGAAATATTACCATTACAGTTAACACTGATCTAGAATACTAGGTTTTCTGGTAATTGGGTGAAAGTGAAGAATGTGTAAAATATTCAAAATCTTAAATTGATGAAAATGTTGATTGTAAAAATTTTCTGAAAACTTAGTTTGCAGCTAAATTTATACATATAAATATATATATATATGCATGTGTGTATGTATGTATAAATAAGCATCTATATTGAAGCAAAAAAATCAAAGCTGCACTGAAGGAACTGATGAAAATCAAGGCTCCAGGAATTGACAGAATACCCATTGAGATGCTTCTACAAACAGATTTTCAGCTGGAGACACTCACTGATCTATGCCAAGAGATTTCAAAGATAGATACCTGGCCCACTGACTGGAAGAGATCAATTTTGTACCCATTCCAAAGAAAGGCGATTCAACAGAATGTGAGGATCATCAAATGAAAAACACTTAATGTCACATGCAAATAAAATCTTGCAGAAGATAACTCAAAAACAGTTGCAGCGGTATACACTGACAGGAACACCCAGAAAGGCAATCTGGATTCAGAAGAGGATGTGGAATGAAAGAAATCATTGCTGATGTCAGATGGATCTTGGCTCAGAGAAAAGAATACCAGAAAGATGTTTACTTCTGTTTTATTGACTATGCAAAGGCATCACACTGTGTATCATAGCAAATTATGGATAACATCGAGAAGAATAGCAATTCCAGAACACTTGATTATACTCATGAGGTACCTGCACACGGACCAAGAGACTGTCATTTGAACAGAACAAGGGGACGCTGGATGGTTTAAAATCAGGAAAGAGTGTCAGGGTTGTATCCTTTTATCATATTATTCAATCTGTATGTGAGGCAAACAATCTGAGAATGTGGAATATAAGAAGAACACAGCTTCAGGATAGGAGGAAGACTCATTAACAACCTACCATATGCAGATGACACAAGTTTGCTTGCTCAAAGTGTGGATGACTTGAAGCCCTTACTGATGAAGATTTAAGACTTTAGTCAGCAGTATGGATTAAACCTCAACATAAAGAAAATCCTGATAACTGGACCAATAAGTAGTATCATGATACA
>NW_006922118.1:1339236-1340434 GCF_000298275.1 Orycteropus afer afer
TACCAAAGAGCATTGTATTTGCAGCATTGTCCACCAACACTGTAATTCAATAAATCAACTATTCTATGGTATTCATTACTCATTGTCCAGCTTTCATATGCATATTGTTGTTAGGTGATGTTGAGTCTTTCCTGACTCACAGAGAACCCCTTGCACAGCTAAACGAAACAACACCCGATCCTATGCCAGCTCCATGATCCTTACTGTACTTGAGCCCACTGTCACTGCCACCGTGTCAATCCATCTTGTTGAAGGCCTTCCCCTCTTTCATCGGCCCTCCCCCTTATGAAGCATGACATCCCTCTCCAGGGAATGGTCCTTTCTGACAACACCCAAAGAATATGAGACGAAGTCTGGCCATTCTCGCGTCCAAGGAGCATGTCAGCTGTACTTTCTCCAGGCCAGACCTGTTAGTTCTTTAAGCAGTCCATGGTACTTTCATTATTCTTCACCAAAACCACAACTCAAAAGCATCAACTCTTCTTTGGTTTTCCTTATTCACTGTCCAACTCTCACATGTATATGAGGCGATTGAAAATATCATGACTTGTGTCAGGCACAGCTTGGTTCTCAAGGAGACATCTTTGGTCCTCAGCAGTTGAAAGAGGTCCCTTACAGCCGATATGCACAGTGCTTTACGTTGTCTAATGTCCCGATTGATTCTTCCATTGATGTCGATTGTACAACCAAGCAATGTCAATTCTTTGAGAACCTCAATCTTTTATCCATTTGTGATGCAGCTTACAGGTGCAGTTCTGAGGATTTCTGTTTTCTTTATATTGAGATATAATCCATAATGCAGACTATATTTCAATCTTCATCACTAAGTGCCTCAAGTCATCCTCACTTTCAGCAAGCAAAGTTGTGTCGTCAGCATATCCCACGTTCTTAATGATTCTTCCTCCAATCGTGATGCCATGTTTCTCTTCATATAGACCAGCTTCTCAGATTATTTGCTCAGCATATACATTCAATAAGTATGGGGAAAGGATACAACCCTGACACACTCCCTTCTTGATTTTAAACAATGCAATGTCCCCTTGTTCTGTTCAAACAACAGCCTTCTGGTCATTGTACAGGTTCGTCATGAACACAATTAAGTCTTCAGGAATTCCCATTCTTGTCAATCTTACCCACAACTTGTTATGATCCACTCAAACAAATGCCTTTGCATAGTCAATAAAACACAAGTAAACAT
>NW_006922118.1:1360850-1363408 GCF_000298275.1 Orycteropus afer afer
CCTTGCAAACTCCAAGGACAGTGTCATGAACAGAATTTTGTCTCCTCAAAAGAATGCCTTATAAAGCCTAATTCTATACCTGTAGTTATAATCACAAATGGGAGTGGCATTTTTGTCACGTTAATGAGACAAAATAAGTGGAAGTAATGCGTTGTGACCATCTCTTTTGATACCTAAAAGGAGATTAAGCAGCAAGAAATCAGAGATGGGTGAGGACAGATGTCACGGCACAAGAAGATCACCAAGACACCAAGGAGGAAGAATCTGAAGAGAGACAAAAACTTTCCTCCCGAGACAAGAGAGAAAGCCTTCTGTTAGTGCCCATGATTTGAATCCATACTTCTCATCTCCAAATTTTCAGAATATAAATTTCCACTTGTTAAAGCCATGTGCATGTGCAACTTTTGTTATAGCAGCAATGATGCACTATTAAAGTAGATGTGGAAACTTCCAGGGGAGAACATTTAATGAATTGGACGCAGAGGGTACTCACAGTACGTTAAGGCCAAAGTGAGACTAATACATAAAAGTAAAACTCTACAATCCTACAAGAAAACACTACTAAGCAATTAAAGTAAACTGATGGCCCAGGAAAGAGTTTTCCTAATCTAAATTTAAACAAGCGAATTATGTAAAGAATACATAAAGAATTATTTGATTTCTTTACAACATAAACACTATCAAAAAGAGAACATACTAACTTCGGGACATACTCTTAGAAGACAAAAATTCATCACCTAACCAAATGGAAGAAATGATAACCATAAGCATACTCAGTGGTAGGAGAAGTTGTAAAATTCATGCACATTTTCTAGTAAATTTCAACATGGCATTTTTCCGAAGAGAAAATGAGCAGAAGAGCACTGATACCCACCAGGGTACGAATGACATATGAACCATCCACATCCTGGGGGCTCTACAATGGCAGGGACACTGTGGCATTCAGACAATGGGGACAAAGGAACATGGGTAGACCAGAGCGACAGACCCCAACACGTCAGAAACTCAGAAGCACCCTGAGGACTCAGGTCACCGAAGAACCAGAGAGAGGGATCACTGAACGTATAGAAAGCTCAGGAGAGGCTGCACTGCACGATGCAGAGTTTATGAATGAAGACCTGGGGGTAAAGCTGTCATAACAGCAATAATGTGGGTCACAGTCATCAACTTCTAAGACAGAGAGTAACAAGCTCCACACAACAGAGGAAGTCAGGGTGGACACACAGGGAGACAATGCAAACTGAACAAGGTCTACTTTCACTATCACTGCCTCAGGTCAGTACTTCCATCGCTCAGGAAAAGTTTATGTAACAAAAGAAAGGCATATGAGGGGAACACGGACATTAGGTACATACACTCCTTGAAGAGCTCAATCATGGGAGAACAGAAGGGCTGTGTACGCACAGAGAGACCGCTCGGGGGGCAGAAGTGCATGGGAGGGAAGGACACAGGGAAGAGGTAACTATGGGGAGGAAGTAGGAGAGGAGCTGTTTCCTTGTGAGAAACTGTAGTAAAAGTCATGAGACAAAGTGTATGTGAACTACTATAGAGAAAGTGAATTTGCTTTATAAACTTTCACCCACATCAAAATCAAAATTTAAAAAAGTTTACGTACACCTTGTCTGATAAGAGTTGGGAGCGGACAGTTTAAAGCAATACTTAAGCCACAAAAGTACTGTCACTTTCATAGCATAAGTATAAAAAGTCATTTTGATTTATTTTCATTTGACTTCTCTCAGTTCAGAGACGGTTTTAAACCTGAAGTATTAAGACCAGGATGCTAGAAATTAACATGTTTCACTATTAGAACAAGGGATGTAAAAGCAAATTTATGGCTACAAACCAAGTCTCCATTCATGGTGATATAGCTAAAAGCAACAAAACTAAAGCTAATCGTCTGTAGTTGTCCAGAGTTTTACACAAAATGAGGTATAAGCTCTCTGTGTATTGCTATGTTAACATCAAAATAATTTGTTCTATCAAAAGAAGTATGAAATTCTATGCAATCTTTTGTATAACTAAAGGAATTACAATATTTTCTATTTCCTTGATTCTAATAAACACAGGCAAGATGCTTCCGAAAGTTAGAAAGGTGGTTATTTAAAGCATGCTGGGAGATGACAGAGGAGCTGGATGAGGACAAGAGCAGGAACAAGTCTTCACCAAAAAACACAGTGAAACTTGAAATTCAAACTCTGAAGGCATTATCTATTGGAAAAACATAATTATAATCAACTCCATTTTCTGTGAAACATGCTGCATGCCAAATGAGTTGTTAGGTGTTTTCCCCAGGCCTTCATGCGTGTACTAAAACCACCGAAAATGTAATCACGTAGGACCCAGCAGTGATCAAATGGTCTAAGGCACTTGGCCAACAACAAACCCGAGGTCTTACAAAACACAGTCACCAGGGACACATCAGCATCTGTACATCCCCTTTATCACAGCCAGGAGAGTGTTTCTAAAATGATTCCATATTCCACATACAGGGGTCCTGCCATGACTTCTTAAACATAGTAGGCATCCTTGAGAATCTTTTCAAGATTTTAGTATCTTCT
>NW_006922118.1:1363598-1366314 GCF_000298275.1 Orycteropus afer afer
ACCAGGTCTAGGCCTAGTTGGGTGGACAAGGACCTTGAGTGGGGATCGAGGATTTCCACAAACATGAAGCTCTCAAGGCAAAAGCATTCCCCACTGGAAAGAAAGAAAATGGGAATGAAGTATCCACAGAGAGTCCAGCTTGACTCAGCGTCCCCAGTTTCTTACCATGAGTGACATGAAGAGAGCAACACCACCACCCAGGCCCCCATGAACAGTCAGAGATATCATTTAGCTCATAACACAGTGTGAGAGGGGGAGTGGTTCCTTTAGCATTGCACAGAAAATGCTCCAATGCCTGGAGGAAAACAAGATAACTTTTAGGAGAGATGGGGCAAAGATGGCTCTGCAAGGCCAAGTCTCAGCCAACTCATCCAGAGCTCCTCTGTTACTGGGCTCTTGTCAGGAGACCCTGGCATTTAACATATGGCTCCAAGGCCCAGGGTGGGGATGGAAATGACCTATGGTGACAACTCAGACTTCCTCAGTCACATGAGGAAGCTGACCCCCAGAAATTCAAATCCAGAAAAGTCACATTTGTATACAGAAAGGGCTCAGTCACAGTTCCACCAAGGGTCAATCCCTTGGTCTCCTCTGTCATCTCTTCATTAAGGAACCAGTCCCACAGTACAAAGCTGGTCCCCCAACAGTTCATATCCAGCTGCTCCCTCAACAGTTCATATCCAGCCTCACCCTCTCCTAAGAAACAAAACTTACCATGATTTCTCCACCTTCTGGAAGTTTAAAAGAATATCCCGTCGAAACCCAATAACCAATCCAGGAAGATGGATGGGAATGGAAGCAGAGCACCAGGCCGTCTGGAGGGTGATGAATAATGTTTGGTCCAAACACCTGTCACAGCAACCAAAATCCTTCCTTGGGATTTACAGAAGTGCAACAAGGGTCACTTTAGCTCGCCAGCCACATGGACTGGACGAGTTCTCTCTGCCGCACACTGGAGACCTGAAATGGAGGAAGGATGGGGAGGAGACAGTGGTGAGTGAGCAAGTGTGGCAGGTGTCTGGGTTCCTCCCAGGCTCAGGGTCAAGCTCCACCCTGAGGGCATCTACACTGAAGGCGAACAGGCTCCAGCCTCCAGCGCACACACCTGCATTCTCCATGCAAATCCCGAGCTCATTTTTCCTACAACAAGATCACAGATAGAGGAATTCACTTCTCCCAGAGCCTGAGAAGTGAGCAGGCCTGGTCACGATGAAAAATACAACCATGACATCCTCCAGTGACTCAGGGATACAAGCTGGAAGTTGTAGGTTCACCTGTGTACCTTTTTCCCTTATAGACCCACACCAGCACTGTTATTTGATATGAACATGAGGGAATATTTAGAAAAACCTGTTTCTCAAGTGATGATCATGAAGTCAACATGATTCATTCATTACTGGGTACTCACACTTAATAGATATCATGAAAAGCAAGAGACCAGGTTTGCTGGTCTGGTAGAGCCTGGTGGAACCCCTGCAACTATGGCCCCTAGTTGCCCTTCAGCTCTGGAATTGAACCCACTCCTTTGGCTTCCAGCCAAATAAAAGACAGGCATGAGCTCAACATTTACATTACGTAGATGCACTCCTTAAAGATCAATCATGGCAGAATACAAGGGCCGTGTATGCACAAGGAGACAACCCGGGGAGCAGGAGTGCACAGGAGGAAAGGACACAGGGAAGAGGGGCTATGGGGAGGAAGTGGGAAGAGAGCTGTTGCACTGTGGGAGATTACAGTCAATGTCATCAGAGAAACTGATTGTGAACTGCTGTATGGAAGATGAATTTGCTTTGTAAACTTTCACCTCAATCACAATAAAATTAAACAAACAAACAAAAAATACATCCACAAGCTGAATGATCAGGTATGACTAGGCAGGGGTGTGTGTGTCTAACATCATTTGTATGTGCTGTAATATAATCCGGGTGCATAATAAAGCTGACTAGAGGAAGACTGTAGTAGCTTCTTGGCCACCACCAGTTACTCTCAAGAAGTGAGTATTTGGACCTGTGGGCTCAAGACCATGTCCCACGGCACATCAAGCTCAACTGGCATAACACACTACACAAATACATTGTTCTATGTCCTACTTTGGTGAGTAGAGACCAGGGTTTTAAAGACCTGTCAGTAGTCATCTAGATACAACAACACTTCTCTCCTCGTCCAGAGCAAAGAACATGAAGGAAACCACAGGAACAAGGGAAAAATTAGTCCAAGGGATGAGTAGACCATGTGATCCTCAGCCCATATGTACATGAGACCTGAAGTAGATGGTGCCCAACTACCACTGTCATCTACTCAGAGGCAGATCAGTGCAGGAGATCCTAGATAGATTGGGGGAATCATATAGAGCAAAACATAAAATCAACAAAAAAGACAAGGTTTGCTGTTCTAATAAAAGCTGGTGAGATGACTGTCCCTAGCTACCCCTCAGGTGTGGAAATGAACATACTCTTGTGGCTTCCAGACAAAATACTGCATATGGGGGAAACATTTACATCAGATAAATACACTCCTTGGAGCAATCAATCCTGAGGAAAAGGAAGGACAGTGTTTTCACAGGGAGAGAGCTGGGGTGTAGGTGGGAGGGGGCAGCAACACACAGGAAAGAAGAACCCAGGAAAGAGATTAACTACAGAAGGAAAAGGCAGGAGAGCTGTCACATTGTGGGGAATTTCAGTCAATGTCATGAAACAAAATGTGTATGAGCTGCTGT
>NW_006922118.1:1367919-1372485 GCF_000298275.1 Orycteropus afer afer
CATGTTTGCTTTCACTGACAACTCAGTACTGTATATGCAAAGGGGTTCATATTTGTTGTCTGTACTGCCCATGTAACTCTCTATGTCTTTCTCATCCTCCATGCTGCCATATTGGTCACTCACATTTGGTACATTGCCCTCAAAACTAATTTTTTGATTGCTCATTTAAACGTTTTGACTATTTTCATCACACAGACTTCCCATTTTGGCCTCATTCCGAACATTCAGTCAGTAATGACACTGGGAATATGCACAGTTTGTGCTCCAAGAAGCCTTCAAATTTTCACTAAGTGTGGTTCTTTGGTGGCACAGACCGTGTGTCAGTCCCCCAGTCCACTCCAGCACAGACACACACTGGGGGTCTGAGCTCCATGCACCCCTTCTCGCCTAGAATAATATCGTTCAGCAACGTCACATTTCATATCAGACCAACTCTGATTGGCTGAACTGTTCCTCATACGACCTTGATGAAAATATCTGGCTTACAGCCAAACATGCCTCGAAACGTGCCTGCGACGAAATGTTTTCCTCCCAACATTGGGCTACGCAAGGCTCTTTAATGCATACTAGTTCTGACGCCTGTTTCCTAATTCTTCATCTACCTTAAACACTGTAATAGGGGAAAAGAGACCCCTTTATTAATCTGTGAACAGGACAAAGACAGCCATCCAATGAAGGAGACCAGCAGCACATATCAGAACAGAAAGCTAACGGTGTCTGTTGAATCAAGGCCACTGGGTTAATTATACAGGATCGAAAACAAACGGAATCTCAAGTCAAGATTCCAAATGGAATTAGGCTTCCCACTACAAAGCACAGCCCTCCACAACCCAAGTGCCGCAGAATGTAAACTCCAATACAACACCTGTAACCGGTACCAGATGGGGACGGCCTCCTCACCTGAACCTCCATTTGGGAATGACCAGCAGCGCTCAACACAGTCCCTCCTGAAGGGCCCAGAAAACAGAGTTTCCGATAGGAAACTGTGGTTGAGAATTTGCCCCCTGAGAGAAGAACAGACCAGACACTGAGGTCACATACGGAGGCTTAATAGGCCCCTGTCGAGGGACGCGCGAGGGGTCCCGCCACGTTACCTGCTCACGCCCCGAGAAACGCAGGTCGGCCCACGCTGCTCGGCTTCCAGGAAGCGGATGTGGCCGCCCACCGGGAGCAGGAACAGGAACCACGCAGCTGCCGTTCTAGCCTAGGACGCACTTCCGCTTCCGGTGTCTGGAATCTCCGTGCAAATGGGGATAGGGTCCTGGCGAAACAGCAACTGCTCGCCCTCTTGACCTTTGGGTTCAGTGAATCCAGTGTAGGTGTGGTACCTCTGATAACAATGCTTAGTTTCCTCTCTACAGAGGGGTTCTTCAATCTGTTTATTAAGTGAGAAGTGGATTTCAGTAATCTAAGACACCATGGGGTTGGGTGCGGGGGAGAGGAGATAGATGGTAATTGCCTAACTGGCTGATGGGCAAGATAAAATTGGTAAAATTTTACCTTTTTTTAAATGTAATAATAATAATAATACTTTGTGTGATCTCCTTGAGTTTTTCTACAATTAAGGATTGTTGAATCTGTCATTTGACCTCTATTTCCTAGTTTGTTGTCTCCTGCAGATTAGTTGTCTCTGCCTAGAAGCAGGACACAGACTATGCAAACCCAGTCTGATCTCTCTAAGGGCTGAAGACCCTGCAGAGAAGAGTTTTCCAAGCTGAGAAGCAGAAAGATGCCTCATTGTCAGGGCCAGAAAGTAAAGGATGGAGTACCTTTGAAAATGTGGATGATAAATAGTTTCTACTTTTCTCTTATACAGATAAACATACAATAAAGTTCATGACGTGTTTTTTATTAAGTGTACAAATACTATTTGGATACTCACTCTTTTAACTCGGTTTTTGCATTCAATAACTTTCCAAAGTAATTGAAACTTCATTTTGGGAGCTCTCGTGGCATAGTGCCTGAGGCATTTGAATGCTAACCAGAAGGCTGGGGGTTCAAACCCACCAGTCATTCCTCAGAAGGAAAATTGCACTATCTACTTCTGTAGTGGTACCGCTTCAGAAACCACTACAGAAGGGTTGCTATGAGTCGGATCCCACTCCGCAGCAGTGTGTTTGGGTTTTTCAAAACTTATTTTTTATAAACCAGCAATTGCAAGCTGGAAGTAAGTCCAGTATGTTTCTACCAGATTTGGCTCACAGAACATGCACAGAGAGCATTACCTTGTCCTCACAATGACCTAGTACTGGGAAAATACTCTCATACAACTTGCTAAAACCACCTTTTCTTTTTTTAACATGCAGTATAACCACTGTATTTGCACCTGCATCACCCTGAAACCCCTATGCATGAGACTGCACAGAACTTAAAATGAATATGTGTAATTTCCTTTTTCATTCCCTTTCAAATCAGTGTTGGGAGTCAGATTTGAGGATGCCTCCTCCTACTGGAGGAGCTCTGGTGGCGCAGTGCCTAAGGCACTTGACTGCTAACCAGGAGGCTGGCGGTTCAAACCCACCAGCCACTCCTCGGAAGGAAGGTTGGGCAATCCTACTTCCGTAGTGATAACTGCCTCCTAAACCCAAGGAGGGGTCGCTAGGAGTCAGGGCAGACTCGATGGCAAATGACAATGACCTCCTACTGGATGTTTATCTACTGCAGTGAATTGCTTGATGTGACCCTTCTAGCCACTGTCCTCCATTCTGTGGTGTTTTGTAAATCCCATTATCCATGCCTGTTTGGGGTGGTGTGGTAGTTAAGGTCAGGTATCAACTTGGCTGGGCAGCTGGTAGAAGTCATTCCCTATAATGACTGGCAATCGACTCTGTGATGGAATTTAGGTTAATTCTGTTGGGGCAATACAGGTGGAATGTACCTTGAGTCCTGCCTTGCTGGAGGGTATAATTCAAATCACCACCCTTAGCTTCCCTGAGGGTATACCTAGGAATCTCCTGGGAGGATTCGCTCTCCTCTTGCTCCGGCTTTGTGTCTTGGATCATCCTCATCTCACCCCTGGATTTGGGACAGCAGCCGCCATCTGACCTGCTGATTGAGGTTCATCAAACCCCGAGAGTTGGGAGGATCCACCAGACCTACTCACGGACCCGGGACTCGCCAGCCTACCAGCCTGCACCACTACTACATGAGACGAACCCTTGGGTGTCTATGAGTTCTGTGAGGCATTACAGCGAAATACAGAACCCTAAGACTGGGGAAATTACTGGGAGGAGGAGGAGGAGTTAATGTCTGAAATGATGGAGTGGCATGATAGTTTGGACATTTGGGATATCTTTGACCTCTGCCTCATGGGGACTAGCCTCATGCTGATCTTTCTAAGAGAAATTGTTCAAGCATCTACCCACTGCCATCCATGAGAGACTCTTAGAAGTCCTATAGGGTTTCCAAGGCTGTAAATCTTTATGAAAGTAGATCGCATCATCTTCCTCCTGTGGAGCAGCTGTTGGAGTTGAACCTCCGGCCACCTTGTTGGCAGCCAAATACTTTACCTACCGTACTACCAAGGTCTTATGTAAATAATGCTACATTCTCTTTCTCAAAGCTATGTGTCCAGGGGTTGGATTCTATGCACTGGAGAGGAACTCAAATTGTAGGTCCCCTCCTATCACACTCTTATGCCCTCTGAGATTGAACTAGAAAAATTTTCAAGCACAGAAGATTCCATCTCACCATTTGCCCAGTTCACATTCACACATGGGGAAAACAGTGTTTGGATTATTTCCACAGACAAGATTTACCCATTCTTGGGCTTCATACAAGGAGAATAGTAATGTGTGAAGTATATTGAGTGTGACTTAGTCTAAAAAAAGAAAAAAAAACAAACTCATAGTGACCCCTGCTTGGGGATCTGAGGTGATACCTCTATGCAAGTCATCTACATAACATACATTCTGTGACATTTTATCCATGTTCTTTCACACAGTGGTAATTTGTCTTGTGGATGTGGCTATATTTTCTTAAATGGATGACTACACCAGTTTTTCTATGCAATTTATTCATTCACTTTATTCTGTTGTTAGTGTGTATTATAACCCAGGATAAGGTCTATATTGAGGATTATTTAATGCTTATGTGGAAGTAAGCAGCTCTGGTAGTGTAGTGGTTAAGGACTTTCGCTGCCAACCAAAATGTCAGTGGTTGGAACTCACTATCACCTCCATGGAAGGATAATAAGGCAAATTTACAAATTTGAAAACCATATGGGTGTCGCTATGAGTAGGAATCAACATGTTTGCAAGGACATGGTTGTTATTTTCAGTTTTTCTTTTTAGAAATCATGTGTCAAATGCTATTGTTCAGGAGGAAGTTCAATAAATGTCAACAACATCAGATGGTTGATGGTGTGGTTAAGGTCTTCTATATATTTGTTGACTGCCATATCCATGGAAGGGTGCAAAGATATCAGTAAGAACCTAGTCTAGAACACTGCAAAAACGACAAGGAGGCCACATGTTCTGACCTCCTCTAATCTCACAAGAGGAAGACAGGATTACCAGCAGTAACCCAAGGCCTATTACTGCAAGGCCAGACATGCTGCCTCCCTCC
>NW_006922118.1:1372885-1376965 GCF_000298275.1 Orycteropus afer afer
CATCAGAACTCTAAGCACCTGAGAGAGAGTGGGCACCTCCCAGAACATTATATTGTGCCACGCCCAACAGAAATACTCCACTTGGATAACATTTACAATCAGCTCCTCAGTTGCTCATTCCACCACTGAGTTTACAATGACTTATGGGTAGAAAAGCCATACTAAGTAATTTACTACACTGCAAACACTAAAGAAAACTAAATGAAATCTATAAGGTTCAGTGCTGGGAGAGAGAAATCAGGCCACTAGAATTTTGCAAGAAAGTTTATTAAAGCATTGGCATTTAGAGGAGCTGAGACCAGAGTGTTGTCAGCCTGGGCTGAGCTCAACAATGCATCAGCCCACAGGGGGGAATGTAACAGGGAAGTTTAAATAGAATGGCAGGAAACTCATGAGCAATTCTATTGTGGTAGAACAGACCACAGCTGTCTTAGGAGCAATAGTTAGGACAGCAGATGTTCAGCTCTGTTCTTGGAACTGTATCCTTCAGTCATTCATTGCAATTCTGGCTGTCTTGTCTACTCAATTCTTAGAACAGGGTTGTGCACTGTCCTGTGATTCAATTTCATTTTGGAGAAAAAAAGTATGAAGATTAAAGCATAAAAATAACATGAGAATTCTAACTCAAGGCGAGTATCCATCAAAACGGGCCTATTTTTATGGACTCAAGGATAAAAGAGCCATGATGAAAGGACCATGAATTCTTGGGAAAGTTTCTTCTTGTTAAAATCAGGGGCAGGTCACATCCCATATGTGTGTTGAAGATACTGTTGAAAAGAATGGACAATTCTTTTCTTTTTCTTCTTTTTTTAATTGCGATTTGGGTGCAAATTTATACAGAAAATTCAAGTTCCATACAGCACTTCACATACATTTTGTCCAATGACTTTGACTACAATTTACCACAATGAAACGCTCCCCTCCCACTTCTTCCCTATAGTTAGGGAGTGGACAATTCTTGCAACACAGACTGTCTCAGTTCTTGATTGGCCTTTGCTTGAAAGTCTCGGTGTTGTAATTGTGATCAAGATTACAAAAAAAGAACATATTAAATAGTCATTTTCCTGATAACTATCCAGTAGTGAGGCCTTTGGCCATGAACAGGACTTCAATACTGTAGTACACCATTGCCTAAGGTTGTCATTGTCAAGAAATCTAGATACTGCTTTGTCTCACAGTCAAACCTGGGAGTCTAATTCCAGCTCAGAAACATACTAGCCATGAGTTTTTGGTCAAGGCACTTCATGTCCCTCAGCCTTAGTTTTCTTTGTTAGCAAATGGGAGAAACAATAATACTTTCTCTGTAAGTGATTATCTTCTTGTTTATGTCTTTCATTCATCCCTTCCTGCTCCTTTTGGTAATGTTGTTGTTGTTATGTGCTGTCAAGTAGGCCCCGACTCATAGAGAACCCTCCTGGGGTTTCCGAGGCAGTATCACTACAGAAGTAGATTGCCCAACCTTCTTTCTAAGCAGTGACTGGTGGGTTTGAACCGCCAGCCTTCTGGTTAGCAGTCAAGTGCCTTAGGCACTATACTACCAGAGCTCCCTTTTGGTAATAGTGTTGTGAGTTACCTTTGCAGTATTGTCTCTCCTTTAGTTTGAACCAAAGAATTCAATTAAGACTCATTGCATTTCTGAGCTGTAAGGATAGGCATGAGGCAAATGCCCTTTACTAAGAGAATGTTGGTGGCAGAAGTTGGTTCAGCAATTAGCATTAGCCCTGCACAAAGCCAATCAGAAACTATTCTGGGCTGTCTGATGAGATTCTTGGGGTAAATTCTCTATAATTCTTAACTCGATTGAATGTAAACATGTAGATCCGAGTTGTTGTTGTTGTTGTTATTTGCCATCGAGTCGGCCCCGACCCATAGCGACCCCTCCTTGGGTTTCCGAGGCAGTATCACTACGGAAGTAGGAATGCCCAACCTTCCTTCCGAGGAGTGGCTGGTGGGTTTGAACCGCCAGCCTTCTGGTTAGCAGTCAAGTGCCTTAGGCACCGTGCTACCAGAGTTCCTGTAGATCCGAGTATTCACCTCAAAATAACATGAGCAGGGGCAAAGGATGAAAAAACTTAAATAAATAAATAAACTCACTGCCATTGAATTGATTCATATTCATAGCAACTCCTTTGGGTTTCTGACACGGTAAAACTTTATGGAAGTAGGTTGCCCAGTCTTCTTTATGCTTAGTGGCTGGTGGGTTTGAACCAACAACCTTATGGTTAGAAGTCATATACCATAGGCACTATGCAAGCACAGCTCCTTTGAAGCAACTAATACTACTCCATTCCATTCTCAATGCCGTTGAGTCGATTCTGACTCATGGAGACCCCTCCTTTGGTTTCTGAGGTGGTATCTCTATGGAAATAGATTGCCCAGTCTTCCTTCCAAGGAGTGGCTGGTAGGTTTGAACCCCCAACCTTCCGGTTAGCAGTCAAATGCCCTAGGCACTACACCACCAGAGCAACTAGTGGGAAGAAAAGCAGAGAGAGAGAAAGTGTTCTCATGGTATCACTGAGCCTGTGGTGGATACAGAAATGCAGTTAGCCAGTTGTCCCAAACACTTCCAAGCATACAAGCCATTTTTTTTTTTTACTTTAATATTTGTATTTATTTGTATTTGTATTTTTTCCAATTGGAAACTTAAATTTTTCTGAGCAATGTTGGGTTATTGGGATGTTAACATACATTGTACATTTAAAATATTTCATGGAACAACTCACAGGGAATAACTGGCCCACAACAAGTATACTCCTACTATTACTAATTATTATTATCATTAGTATTGCTGAGTAAAAGAGTTGGATTTTCTGAACCATCTAAGGGAAAGATGGAATAATTTATCATCTGAAAATTATTGTGGGGAAAAGTTAGAGAGTAATTTTGAATACTGTTAAACATTTTATTTGAGAAAACAAGGTGGTTGGAAAAACTACTCTCAAGAAATAAGAGGAGCACATCCTTTGTGTCATTTATAGACACTGTGATTTTTCTTTCCAGTGAGCTGGTAGAAAGGAGATCTTTTGAAGTGGAGGCTGAACTTACAGAAAAGCATTGCTATTGGTGATAAAATCAATTGACCAAAATATCATGAGTGGAAGGGAAGGGAATAAAAATAGGAACATATATCATGTTGCATCCAACCATGTAGCTTCTTGAACAACGATAGAACAACACTTGTGGTCTACTATTTTGTTCATAATTGATGAACCATTTTATGATTGGTTGTCATTGCATTGGTTCTGGTTCATATCCATGCCATGTACAACAGAATGGAATACTGCTCAGTCAACTATCATCATCACAGTTGTTGTCATGCTTGAGCCCATAATTGTAGCCACTCTGTCAATTAATCTCATTGAGGGTCTTACCTTTGTTTAGTCAACCATTATACTGATGAAAAGGAAAACACAAAACAACAACAAATAAAAACCTACATCATTTTTGTCAAATTTGCAACAAACTTTCAAGTGGGAAGTACTTTGTTTCAATGACAAAAAAAAAAAAGAGAAAACACAAGCCAACTTAGTATTTCGGTTATGGAAAAATTTTCCATCAACCTAACTTTCAAATAAAATTAATAATCTATTCCTCATTTTCTGTGTTAAAATTTATAATGTAGGTTTCTATCTCTCTACTCTTAGTCCAGGTGAACATTTTAAAAATGTATGGGAAAGGAATTTGATCTGTAAACTTTCACCCAATAAAAATAAAAATGATTGTACAGTTTTCATTTAGAGTTCATATAATTATGACATGAGCAGTGCTATTAGTAAGACTGCAGTGTTTAACAAGAGAACCAAACGAAAAGGTCACTGCCACTGAGTCAGTCCTGACTGATAGGGACCTCCACTGGGTTTCCGAGGTGGTAAATCTTTATGAAAGGAGATTGCTCCATCTTTCTTCTGTGGAATATCTAGTGGGTTTAAACCACCAAACTTCTGGTTAACAGTCAAATTCTTTAGGCACTGCACCACAAGAGCTCTGCAGTGTAGTAAATTACTTAGCACTGCTGGGAAAGAGACTGTAAGAGACTGTTGGCTGAGGGACAGTGGGCTAGGAGAGAGGCTGAGCATTTTT
>NW_006922118.1:1396587-1397238 GCF_000298275.1 Orycteropus afer afer
GGATTGTGGGGCTGGCACGGGATCGGGCAGTGTTTCGTTCTGCTGTGCATGGGGTCGCTATGAGTCGGAAACAACTCGACGGCACTTAACAACAGTAACAACAACAACTTTATATGGAAAGGAAAGAGACCTCGGATAAGCAAAGCACTATTGAAGAAGAAGAATGAAGTAGGAGGCCTCACACTGCCGGATTTCAAGACCTACTATACAGCCACAGTAGTCAAAATTGCCGGTAATGGTATAATGACAAATACATAGACCAGTGGAATAGAACTGAGAACCCAGAAATAGATCCACCGACCTATGGTTGGCTGATTTGACAAAGGGCCGAAATCCATTAAATGGGAAAGAGAATGTTTATTTAATCAATGGTGCTGGGAAAACTGGATATCCATTTAAAGAATAATGAAACAAGATCTGTACCTCACACCATAAACAAAAACAAACTCCAGATGGATCAAAGACTTAACTGTGAAACCTAAAACTATAGAGTTCCTCAAGGAAAAATGACGGGCAAATTTAGGGGCAGTAATATATGGCATAAATAGACTATCAAGCATAACTCAAAATGAACAAACAGCAGAAGAGAAATCAGATGATTGGGACTTTCTAAAAATTAATTTTTTATGTGTTTCCAAAGACTTTTCCAAA
>NW_006922118.1:1398163-1417800 GCF_000298275.1 Orycteropus afer afer
ATGGCCAGACTTCGTCTCACCTAATTTGTCATGTTGTCAGAAGGGACCATTCCCTGGAGAAGGATGTCATGCTTGGTAGGGTGGAGGGTCGGCGAAAGAGGGGGAGGCCTTCAACGAGATGGATTGATACGGTGGCTGCTCCCAAACTGTAAGAGAATAAACTGTTTGTTAAGGCCATCCCATGTGTAGTATATTCTTGTCAGAGCGGCACTAGGTAACCAGAACATAAGGTGATAGTGAACTTAGCTATCACTTCCAGGAACTGGGGGCAACATTCAGAGAAGTACCATGCCCCAGAGGATGGTAGCCAGCAGGCTCCAGACTTTGCATAGCCTGCTTTCTAGGCGATTAAGTATTCAGTGTCCATGGGTGGGAACCATGCAAAGGTTCACTTAGAAGTACTTTCTTCATCCTTGCTCTTATCATCCTACCTCCCTGCACTGGGTTAATAATTATGAAGTACTGCTGACTTTCATTTCCTGTGTTAAAAGCTCGGAAAGATGAAATGTAACTATTCAAATAAACAGGTGAAATGAAATAATAATAATTAAAAAAAAAAAGCCACCATGGGCATATATTTCATAGGATGGTGGCTATAGGGACATTATATAGTACATGAATGTGTATTTCTTCTCATGAGTATGTATTTCATGTTCTAAATATGAAAGAGAGTAAGACTGATAACATATACAAAATAGCAAATTCTACAAAAATGAATTCACAGTTCAGTTAACCACAATGAAAGTACATTTTTTTAAAAATAGATATACATATATGTATTATAGCATTTGCCAATTTAACATTTTTCACGAATAATATTTATTAACAACAATTACATTAATCAGGAGTTCTGGTCATGTAGTCCCTAAGGCATTTGACTGCTATCAGAAGGCTGGTGGTTCAAACCTACCAGCCACTCCTCTGAAGGAAGAATAGGCAATCTATTTCCATAGAAATACTGCCGCAGAAACTCAAGTAGGGGTCCTTAGGAATTGGATTCCACTCGATGGCACTGAGTTTGCCTTGGTTTATTATATTCATCAACAAGCTCTGTTGGCACTGGGGTAGAAGCATTGGGCTTCTAACCAAAACTTTGGCTGTTTGAATTTACCAGCTGCTCCAATGGACAAAGAGGCTAGGAAACTTCGATAAAGATTGACAGCCTTGGAAACTCTATGGGCAGCTGTACTCCATCCTCTAGGGGCACTGAGTCGGAATCCACTCTATGGCACTGGATTTGATTTGGGCTTTGCTTTCATCAACATTGACAGCCTTGGTAACCCTATGGGGCAGTTCTACTCTTTCCTATAGGGTCACTGTGTGTCTGACCAACAGGATGGCAGTAGGTTTGGTTTGTGGTTTTATTAGTCATGATGTGCAACCATAATAATCAGTATCTGTTGTCAAATTCCCCATCTTGAGAAAGACAGTAACTCAAGGATTGCCATGGCTCTAAATTCATTCAAAAAAAAAAAAATTTTTTTTTTTTTTTTGTTTAAATGGTGTAGGTGGGTGAAGGAGAAGTCAGGATGATGGAGGGTCTGACTGTGACATCAGCACTGGCCAGGGACACAGGGCCTGAGTCAAGTAATAATCCTGGACCTTCAACGAGATGAGTCCCACTGGTAGAAAGGAAGCTGCTACATGGGATCTTTCTGTTAATTTTACAATGGCCTCTTTGATTTGCCTGCTCCATATGTCTGAATCTACTAAGTGAGGGGTCCACACACTCTAGCCTGAGGCCACGTGCCCACCAGCTGCTTTTGTAAACATCTTATTCTTGGAACACGGACACAACCCTTCACAGACTATTGCTATAGCTGCTTTCCAGGTACAACAGCAGAGTTAAGTTTTTGGAATGGTGGGTATCTAGCCTGCAAAGTCTGAAATGTTTACAGTGTAGCCCTTTACAATCATGTTTGCTGAATCCTGCTCTGAATCACTGTCTGGAACTAATTCTAACATAGACTTTCTTCTTAGAAAGAAATTCCGTGTGTGTAGCTGTCATTCTATTTCAATGTGTGAATGTGCTCACCTCACATATACCCACTGTGGTGTAGTAAATTACATAATATGCCCTTTCCAGCCCTAAATCTTTGTAAACCCCATGGTAGAATTTGCCGTGAGCAACTGAGTAGCTCCTGATTATTAAAGTCACCCACCTGGTGTGTTCCTGTTGTGAGCAGCATGAAGTAACTATCAGGGAAGGTCTCTCTCTCTGAGGTATATAGAATTCTGGTTAGTTTGGCCACTCTGCCAGGCTCAAAAAGAGCCCTCCTAGAGGCAGAAGAAATCTCTCACTGCCAGCTGTGAGATACAAGAGAAGATACACGCTGCCGAGAGAGAGACTGAGAAACATGCCCGGCTGAGAGACAGATAGAAACATGCATTGCTGGGAGAGAGACGGAAAGACAAGCACTGCTGGGAGGGAGACACTGAGGGACACACGCTGCTGGGAGAGAGACTGTCGGCTGAGAGACGGCTGGCTGAGACAGACTGAGCATGTTCCTGAACTTGAATTGTAGCCTGTTGCTTCCTTAATAAACTCCATAATCTGAGAGTTGTGTGTGGCCACTGCAGCAAATTATTGAACCCAGCAGAGAGGTGGGGGGTGCTGCAGGAGAAACAGTTGGTGTCAGGGTTGATGAAAGGGGCTGGAGGGAGGCAGCATGTCTGACCTCACAGCAGTAGGCCTTGGGCTACTGATGGTGATTCTGTCTTCCTCTTGTGGGGTTAGAGGAGGTCAGAAAACAGGGCCTCCCTGACCCTTTGGCACCCACACAATGACTGGATCTGAGGCTGCAGGCGCTGGTGAGTCAGGTTGGATAACAGGCTGCTGGCTCAAGTCTCAAAAAGTGGAGATCAGAAGATAATGAGCCAGATGCAAGATCCAGAGTATAACGGAGAACTTATTCCTGTATGTTGGATACAGTCCACAGCCGAGGAAACTGCCCTGAGTGAGCAAGGTGGTACAAGCATGTGAAGGCTGGTGGCAAGGGTAATGGTGGTAACTTGAGTCACACCCTCTACTAGGGCAGTGACTCCAGATCCATCCCAGCATGGTCACTGTGGGAGAACTATAAGGGTGGTGATGCAAACCACCAACTGATCTGTGGGAAAAAGAGGCAGCGATTTGCTTCCATTAAAATTTAAAACTTTGGAAACCGTATGTGACCATTTTGCTCTGTCCTACAGGGTCACTATGGGTTGGAATTGACTCAAATGCAGTGGGTTTGCTTTCAGCTTTGATTCTGTAAAGATGATACTTTGGAAACTATATAGGGGCAATTCTACTCTGTCCTCTAAGGGTGCTGTGATTCTGGAACAACTCCACAGCAGTAGCTGTGGTTTTGGCCTTGATTCCTAAAAGATTGACAACTTTGGACTTCTGGCAAGATGGCACAATAAGCAGACAAACTTCACAGACCATCTGTGACAAAGAAATGACAAACCAGTTCACACTGATACTGAAGACAATCCTGGACTCCTGAGCCTTGAAGGGAAGCAAGAAGTGCATTAAATACCAACTAGTACAAGATCCTGAATGAAAACAGCATGTAAGAGATAAATGGAGCTATGGAATCCAGTTCACCTGATGGCACAAACTTTTTGCATATTTTCAAGTATGTCCCAATCCAGTAAAAAAAAAAAAAAAAAAGAGAGAGAACTCCCTCTGCTCGCCAAGGACTGCAGCTGACATCTAGAAAAGGAAACAGCATAAGAGACAGAGAGGTGGACTCACAGCTATTCTGATAGTGCAGCCGTTTTGAATAGAGATCCTGGATACAGTGAGAGAACAATGTGAAACAAAAGTCAAAATCATAAAAAAGACCAGGATTACTGGTCTGATAGAGCTTGGTGAGAGCCCTGAGAGTATGGTCCCTAGTTACCCTTCAGGTCTCAAACTGAACTCACTCTCGTGCCTTCCAACCAAACGACAGACACATAAGGTAAACATTTACATAAGTTAGCTAAACTCCTAAGAATGACCAATCATGGAAGAACAGAAGGGCAGTATTTGCACAGGGAGATAGCTCAGGGGGCAGGAATGCATAGGACAGGACACAGGGAAGAGGTAACTCCAGAGAGGAAATGGGAAGAGTACTGTTACATTGAGGGGAAGTGCAGTCAATGTGATGAAGCAAAATGTGTATGAATTTGTGTGGAAAATTATTTTGCTCTATAAATTTCAAGCAAAATCACAATAAAAATGAAAACAAAGTTCAATTTACTTAAAAGCACAAGTTATGAAAACAACCACCATATAGGTTATCCCAAATTAAGACAGCCTCCTGCAAGAATTCAAGCCCAAAATAACCTTAATCATTGATGACGCATTGTTTACCTGGAGCTCTAGTTTATTGTTAGTAGCAAGGCAGACGCCATGCCCCCTGCCACTTTTCGCAGGGCAGCTAAGTAGGTTATATGTTCAGTTCTCTATTATTCCCTTTCTCCCACCCCTGTCCCAACCCACAGTGTGGGTTTTCTTGAGCAAATCCAATGTAGGCAGTCTATTGCCTGCTTCAAGTGGGGAGTGGGGGGAGTGGCATAAGCAGGGAATTTAAGAAAATGGTACAAGATCAAATGAGTGCTACCCTGTGGTGTGCATCAAAAATAATTATTAATAATTATTACTGATTATGTTAAATGTAGGAGTTCTGATGCCATAGTGCCTAAGGCATTTGACTGAGAAAGGGAAGGCTGGCTGTTCAAACCCAGCAGCCAGTGCTTGGAAGGAAGATTGAGCGATATATTCTTGTGTCGATACCACCTCAGAAACCCAAGGAGGGGTCACTATGAGTTAAATGAACTCAATGGTAGAGTTTTTTGGTTTTTTTAAAAAATGTTATATATGGTAGTGTACAAAGAACTGTTTCTATAGTGATTGAATGAATAGAAAGGCACAGTATATACTATGTCCAATATTTGATTGACATTAGATACACACCATGCTATTTCCTCTTACGTACAAATTAAAGTCTCAAAGGCAGATTTAGAAACAGAACTCATTTGTAATCCAAAGACTGCCTCTATTGCTGTAAAACATTTAATGAATGAATAAAGGGGAGAAACGAGAAATGATTTCTTACAGAATTCCAGTGAAGAAATGTAGAAGAAATCGATTAGAAAAAAATCATTTAATAAACAACAGAATAGTAATAACCACAAGTAGTATTTATCAATGACTGGAAAAATTAGGAAGCTAAAGTACAAAGAAAAGGAGAGTATTTGTAGTCTCAAATTTGCCTTGTGAGAAATTAATCACAAGAGGCAAAATAGTTACTTTTACAATAGGAAAGAGGGGAAGGGAATGTGTTAAAATTTGAAATTAAACAAAATAATAGTTTTAAATGAAATACATGATGAGTGTAATGAATTGTATGTGAAATAACATCAAGAAAAACATGAATAGGAAAGTACACTTGCTCAAAGATATATTCCCTTCACTCTTATTTCTCATAGCCAAAGACTTCCGAGAATGATAAATGTAGCTTAGATCAAGAAAATAATAAATACTGATGAGTGCTGCACTGTAGGGAAGTCAAATAGTCATTCCTCCAAAAGGCACAAAACAATTCTAATGCCCTTTTCATAGAGTCAATATTACTTTCCTTATTTATGACAAACTTTCTTTTTTAAGCACAGAATTTCAGATATGTGCTCTTTGAAGACATGGTAACAGTAATGAGTGGAAACATCCCATTATTGACAGCGTAGTCTCTCCTCTGTGTGTTCTTGTGTGTTAAGTAAGGTGTGAGGAACGACTCCAGGCTTTCCCACATCCTTGTATTAACAAGGCCTCACTCCACTGTAAGTTTTGCTATATTCAGAGGGACTGAGGATTACTAAATGCTTTCCACCTTTCTAACATTCACAACATCACTGACCACTGTTTAAATTTTTACAAACTGCCTGCAGTGTGAAAAACCCCAAAAGACTTCTCAAATTCCTTAAATTCATAAGGCCTCTCTCCACTGTAAGAGATAACATATGTGGACTGAGGTTTGAGCCTTGACAAAAGGCTTTCTCACATTCCTTATATTCCTAAATCCTCTCTCCCTTGTGAGTTCCCATGTGTGAAGTGAGGTTAGAGGCTTGACAAAAGGCTTCTCACACTTAAGTTCACAAGGCTTTTCTCTACAGTGACTTTTTATGTGTTCTGAGAGGCAAGAGGCACGAGCAAACTTTTTCCCACATTCCTTACATTCATAAGGCCTGTCTCCAGTGTGAGTTCTCATATGGTTAGTAAAATATGTGGAACATTTAAAGCCTTTCCCATACTCCTTATATTCTCTTGTGAGTGATTCTATGCTTTGAGAGGCTTGAAGAATGATTAAAGCCTTTCCCACATTCCTTACATTTATAAGGCTTCTGTCCAGTGTGCGTTCGCATATGTAAAGTGAGGTGTGAGGCCTGTTTAAAGGCTTTCTCACATTCCTTACATACATAAGGCCTCTCTCTACTATGTGTTCTTATGTGTAATGAGAGGTAACAGGCAAGCATAAAGGCTTTCCCACATTCCTTACACTCATAGGGCTTTTCTCCACTGTGAATTCTTTCATGTCTAGAGAGGTGTGAAAGCCGACTAAATGCTTTGCCACACTCCTGACATTCATAGGGCCTCACTCCACTGTGAATTCTTTCATGTCTAAAGAGGTTTGAAACCTGAGTAAATGTTTTCCCACATTCCTTACATTCATAGGGCCTCTCTCCATTGTGAATTCTTTTATGTGTAGAAAAGTATGACAGCCCGCTAAATGCTTTCCCACATTCCTTACATTCATAGGGCCTCTCTCCACTGTGAATTCTTTTATGTTCAGAGAGGTTTGACAGCTGACGAAATGCTTTCCCACATTCTTTACATTCATAGGGCCTCTCTCCACTGTGAATTCTTTTATGTCTAAAGAGGGTGGAGGAATGACTAAATGTCTTCCCACATTCCTTACATTCATAGTGTCTCTCTCCACTGTGAATTCTTTCATGTCTGGAAAGGTCTGAATACTGACTAAATGCTTTCTCACATTGCTTATGTTCATATCCCTTACCTGTCTTATGAAATTTTGGATGAAACATCAGGGATGTTGGATGACTACTGATTTTACAATACGCTTTGCACTCATGTTTATGACCTCTCACATGTGTACAAAATGACGACAAACTACAGAAATACTTCCCACATTTCTTTTGTTCATAGCGTTTCTCACCACTGGATACTGTCAAAGGAAACTTAAGGGCTGACTTGCAAAGTTCCTTCCTGCGTACATTTAACTTGTGGGGCTTCTTCCCCTTAAGACTTTTCACAGGAGTGGTTTGGTGAGAGGGAGAATTGCAGGCTGCTCCACATTCCATACTTTGATAGGTACTGCCTGTAGAGTGAGATCTGGTGTGACACTCAGATGATGACTCGCCCATGAAGGCCATTCTGCACACACAGGATTGAAAAAGATTGACCTCCGGAGGGTTCCTCTGTACCACAGCAAGATCTTGAACACGGCTGAAGCTTTTCCCACACTGACTGTCTTCATTACTTTCATAGAGGATCTTTAAATTATGACTCCTGTTAAAGATAGGAAATATGTGGTTGGAAAGAAATTTGTTCTCATTTCATCATCATCAAATACAGTGAATGTGCATGGCTTTTGATTTATCTCATCATTCATTGGTCAATTTATCTAGTAGAAATATTACTATTACAGTTACTATTTTTCTAGAACATTGTTGTTGTTGTTGTTGTCTGCCATCGAGTCGGCCCTGACTCATAGCGACCCCTCCTTGGGTTTCCGAGGCAGTATCACTACCTTCCGAGGAGTGGCTGGTGGGTTTGAACCTCTGAAAATTGGTTCAAAGTGAAGAAAGTGTAAAACTTTCGATAACCTACATTTATGAAAATGTTGCATTGTAAAAATTTTCTGAATGCATACTTTTCAGCTAGATTTATACATATAAACAAATATATATATACGTGTGTGTATGTATAGCTAAGCATCTATATTGAAGGAAAAATTCAAAGGTGCTCTGAAGGAATTGGTGAAAATCAAGGCTCAAGGAATACCCATTCAGATGATTCAACAAACGGATGACCCACTGGAGGGGCTCACTCATCTATGTCAAGCAATGTCAAAGACAGCTAACTGGCCAAGTGACTGGAAGAGATCCATATATTTGTACCTGTTCCAAAGAAAGATGATTCAACAGAATGTGGAAATTATAGAACAAAATCATTAATGTCACAAGCAAGTAAAATCTTTCTAGGATAACTCAAAAAACACTTGCAGTAATATATTGACAGGGAACTTCCAGAAAGGCAAGCTGATTTGCTTATATCAGATGGATCTTCACTCAGAGCAAAGAATACCAGAAAGATGTTCACTTGTGTTTTATTGACTATCCATAGGCACTCAACTATGTGGATCATAACAAATTATGGGTAATATTGAGAAAAATAGAAACTCCCATATACTTGATTATACTCATGAGAAACCTGGACATGGACCAAGAGGCTGAGGTTCGAACAGAACAAGGGGATATTGCATGGTTTAAAATCAGGAAGGAAGTGTGTTAGAGTTGTATCCTTTCATCATATTTATTCAATTTGTATGGTAAGCAAATAATCTGAGAAGGTGGACTATATGAAGAATGCGGCATCAGAACAGGTTGAAGATTCATTAACAACCTACAATATGTGGATGACATAACCTTGCTTGCTGAAAGTGAGGATGACATGAAGCATTTACTGATGAGGATTTTAGACTTCAGTCTGGAGGATGGATTACATACACCTCAACATAAAGAAAATCCTGACAACTGGACCAATAAGCAGCATCATGATACACTGATAAAACATTGAAAATGTCAAAGATTTCATATTGTTGGGCGCACAGATAATGCCCATGGAAGCACTAATCAAGAAATCAGATGATGCAGTGCCCGGGAAAAACCTGCTATAAAAGACCTCTTCAAGGTGCTGAAGAGCAAAGACGTCTCTTTGATGACTTTGGTTATCATGGCCAACCCAAGCCATGATATTTTTAATAGCATCACATGCATGTGTAAACTGGACAGTGAATAAGGAAAACTAAGGAAGAGTTGATGCTTTTGTGTCGTGGCGTTGATGAAGAATACTCAAAGTACTATAGACTGTCGGAAGAACAAACAAAGCTGTCTGTTCCTGAAAATTCTTGCTATACTTGAGACCATCATTGCTGCCAATGTCTCAATCCATCTTGTTTAGGGTATTCCCCTCTTTGCTGACCATCTAGCTTACCAAGCATGATATACTTCTCCAGGAAATGGCCCCTTCTTAAAACATGACCTAAGGTGAGATGAGGTCTGGGCACTCTCGATTCCAAGGAGCATGGTATTTGCCCATCTTCCAGGACCCACTGGTTTGTTTTTCTGGGAGTTCATGCTATTTTCAGCATTGTCCACCAACACTATAATTCAAAAGTATCAACTCTGCTACAGTCTTCCTTATTCACTGTTCAGCTTTCATATGTACAGAAGCCAATTATAAACACCATGGCTTGGGTTAGGTGTACCTTAATGTTCAAAGTGACATCTTTGTGCTTTCACACTTAAAGAGTTCTTTTACAGCATATTTACCCAGTGCAATATGACATGTGATTTCTTTACTGCAGCTTCCATGGGGTTGACTGTGGAACCAATATGAAATATTTGACAGCTTCAATGCTTTTTCCATTTATCATAATGCTACTTAGTGCTCCAGTTCTCAGGATTTTTGTTTTATGTTGAGGTGTAATCCATACAGCAGACTGCAGTCCTTCAACTTCATCAGTAAGTGCTTCAAGTCATCTTCACTTTCTGCAAGTAAGGCTGTGTCTAACGAGTCTTCCTCCAATCCTGATGTCACATTTTACTTCACAGGGTCCAGCTTCCTGGATTATGTGCTCAAAACACAGTTTGAATGAGTATGTTCAAAGGATACAACCCTGATGCACATGCTTCCTGATTTCCAACCATGCAGTATCCCATTGTTATGATCAAAAGACAGTCTCCTGGTCTATGGAGAGGTTCCTCATGAGCACAATTAAGTGTTCTGGAATTCCCATTCTTCTCAACGTTACCCATAATTTTTCTATGATCCATACAAATATGTTAGGATAGCAAATAATAATAATAATAATAAAAGGTAATACCTTTCTGGTATTCTTTCCTCTCAGCCAAGATCCCTCAGACATCAGCAATAACATCCCTCAATCCACATCCTCTTATGAATACAACTTGCATTTCTGGACATACCCCGTCAATATACGGCTAGAACTGTTTTTGAATTATGTACAGCCTAATAATTACTAGGGAGCTCTGGTAGCATAGTGGCTAAGGCACTTGACTGTTAACCAGACGGCTGGCGGTTCAAACCCACTAGCCACTCCTCGGAAGGAAGGTTGGGCAATCCTACTTCCGTAGTGATACTGCCTCGGAAACCCAAGGAGGGGTCGCTATGAGTCAGGTCTGACTCGATGGCACATAACAACAACAACAATTTTACTTGTGTGTGACACTAATAATACTGGTTGATAATTTCCTCATTCTCTTGGACCACCTTTCTCTGCAATGGATACAAATATGGATCTCTCTCAGTCGGTTGCCCAGGTAGGTTTCTTCCAAATTACTGGCCATAAACAAATAAATACCTCTAGAGCAGAATCTGCTTGTTGAAACATTCCAATGGGTAATCCATCAATTCCTGTAGCCTTGTTTTTCGCCAAATACTTGACTACAGCTTTGACTTCTTTCAATATCAGTCCTTCATGATAATATGCAACCTCCTGATATATGATGGTTCAATACTGAAAAAAACCTTTTCTTACAGTGACTCTGTATGTTCCTTCGGTATCCTTTTGATATTTCCTTTCTCATGCAATAATTTGCCCATAGAATCCTGGAACACTGCAATTCCAGCCTTCAGTTATGTCATCAGTTCCTGAAGCTTCAGAAATGGAAAGCAGGTTTTTGTGCATTTCATTATAATAAAGGACTTTGTCTTCTCAAGCTGCTCTTTAAAATATTCTCTTCAGGACTTTTATCCTGTCATTTCTTCCATGTGCTTTAGCCATTCTCCATTTATGATCAGCTTGCAGAGTCTTGTGACATCCATTTTGTACTTTCCTGTATTTTTAATTACTTTTTGATTCCTTTGTGTCAGATGTTCTTTATGTCTTCAAACAAGTCAACTGGTTTTCACTCATTTGTGTTTAATGTGTCAAATTGCTTCTTCAGATGGTCTCTAAATTCAGGTGGGATATAATTGGGGCCATATTTGGGTTCCTGCGGTCTTGTCTGAATTCTATTCAGCTTCAAGTTGAACTTGCATACAAGTAATTGATGTTCTGTTCCACAGTCAGCTCCTGGTCTTGTTTTGGCAGAAGATATGGAGCTTCTCCATCACTTCCTTCCACACAGGTAGTCAATCTGATTCCTGTGCATTCCATCTGATGACGTCCACGTGTACAGCCACAGTTTATGTTGTTGAGAAAAGTATAAGTAATGAAGAACTTGTTGGTCTTACAAAGTTCTTTCATGCAATCTGTGGTATCATATTTTCCAACTACTGATGATTCTTCTTTGTTTCCAACTTATATATTTCAGTCACCAGTAATACATCTTGATAACATATTTGGTGAATTTCACAATGCAGAAGTGGGTAAAAATCTTCTATTTCTTCAACTTCACCTTTAGTTGTTGGTGTGTAAATCTGAATAGTAGTAGTAGTAACTAGTCTTCCTTGTAGAAACATGGATATTAACCTACCAATGACAGCACTGTGCTTTAGGATCGATCTTGAAAATTCTTTGTGAAAATGAATGCCACAACATTCTTCTTCATATGATCATTCCCGGTACAGTAGATCATATGATTATCTGACTCAAAATGGCCAGTACCAGTCCATTTTGGCTCACTAATGCCCAGGATATGGATCTTTAGGGATTGCATTTAATTTTTTGACTTCAGTTTTCCTGCATTCATACTTTGTACATCTTATGTTCTGATGATTAATGGATGTTTCTTCCTGTTTTGAGTCATGCTGCATCAGCAAATGAATGCTCTGAGAGCTTTAGTCCATCCATGTCATTAAGGACGACTCTACTTTGGAGCTGGAAGCAGCTCTTCTCCAGACTTATTTTGAGGGTCTTCAGACCTTTCATCTTCAGGCACTATCTCAGACAGTATTTCAGGGCTATTCATAAGGTTTTCCAGTAATATATCAGACAGTGTGTCACTGTTATTCATAAGGTTTTCACTGGTCAATACTTTGAGAAGTAGATGGCCCCTTCCTTCTTCCCAATATCTTAGGCTAGAAACTCCACTGAAACCTGTTTACCATGAGTGACCATGCCAGTAACTGAAATACCACTGGCACTGCCTACAACCTCACAGCAACAAAAGCAAACCACAACAGTACGATGACCTGACAGACAAATAGTGGGAGTTCTGCCTACTGGGGTCGAAATCTGACTGGAAACACATTTGGTTGCTAGGCAACACATATATTGCCCTCATTCAACTTGACAGTGAACTGCTACAAAGCGTTTCAAAGTCCAGTTATATGTATACAAATACCAATGTGTATATTATAATGTCATGACACCTTATGGTTTACTTTGTCAGTCACCATTTTCTCTTATTTGAATGACACTCACCTCAAAAATCTCCCATGGTTTTTATGCTTATATTTTTTGCCATTCAAATCAGAGATCTCTCCTAACATGGAGGACCAGGCGTTATTCTTCAACAACTGCAACATTACATGATCACTGCACACCTTCTCTCCATCAGTGAAAGAGACTGACCGAAAATTCATGTAAAGGTTCACAACATGAAACAAGAAACAAAGAAAGGATTAGGAGAAAAAAAGGCTGTTCTGAAGAAAGCAAGATTTATCACATTTAACTATTTCAACACTTTGGCAATGGTTAAAAAGCAATTGAATAGGAAATACTTCCACGAGGACTGAGAGCAACAGTGACAAAAATGTAATTTGGAGATTGAAGTAGAAAAATACTGGAGACAATACGGCTGTAACATCACAGGAGGAAAAGGGCCAGCATGACCACAGGTGAGAGGAGATGGCCAAACCGGAAAAGTATCCTCAGGTATCTGTGAATTTGGGTCCTCAGCCCAGAACAGACTTCTAGCTGAGTGACTGATAGATAATTCCCTCCACGGAGAGCTGTTCCCTTGAAAAGTCCTTATCTTCTGTTGCATCCTGAAAAAAGAAGCTTTCTTTGAATCCTATCTTGACTCCTCTCAGATTTTCCCTGGTTTCTCAGGAAAAACAAATGCACAGCGCTGACTTGGGGCCCATGGAAAAATGTGTATAACGAGGGAAGACAGTGAAAAACAATGACTGTTTCCCTGTCACTGAGCCAAAAGGGTGCCGTTCAGGTTCTCTGGAGACAGACAGGTGTGAGTTGATTTGCAGCATATAATGACACCAAACTTGTACTGAACACAGTACAACTTTCTACAAGGGCCCAAATCATAAATCTCTCGATGCCCCAAAGTGACCTCTGAAGCCCATGCTTACCCTAGTAACAATTAAAGAGCTTCAGGGCTTCTAAACACAAGAGAAGTGTCACTTTACTTCTTGCCCACAGCCAGCTACCCAGAGGGTGAGAGTAGTTGGCCTGTATGCTCAGGACCATAGTCGCAGGGTACATCAAGCTCAAATGGCATAATAATACACAAAAACATTGTTCCACATCACACTTTGTCAAGTAGCAACTAGAATCTTAAAACCTTGAAAGCAGCCATCTAAATGCAATGATGCATGTCTCCTTGTCAAAGCAAAGAAGAATGAAGAAATCAAAGATTCATGGAAACAATCAGTCCAACTGAATAGTAAACCATGCGATCCTTATCCTAGACGACTATGAGCCCAGAATAACTAGATGGTACCTGGCTGCCATTGTCAACCACTCAGAGTGGGATCTATGGAGGAGATCCTGGATAGAGTGGGTGAACAATGTGGAACAAAGCTCAAAATCATTTGAGAAAAACAAAAAGAGGACCAGGTTTGCTGGTCTGACAGAGCCTGACAGAACCGGTATGGAGACTATGGCCCCTAGCTGCCCTTCAGGTCTGGAAATGAACCCACTTCTGTGGCTTCCAGCCAAAAAATAGACAGGCAAATGTGAACATATACACTAGGCAGATACAGTCTTTGGTGAGAACAATCATGGGAAAATAGAAGGGCTGTGTTTGTACACAGAGACAGCTTGGAGGCAGGAGTTCAGCTAGGGAAGGACACGGGGAAGAAGTAACTACGAGGAGGAAGGAGCTCATCCACTGTGTTAAATTGTCGTCAATGTCATGAGAGAAAATGTATGTGAACTGCTGTATGGAAAGTGTATTTACTCGGTAAACACTCACACAAATGACAATTAAAAAAAAGAAAAAACAGAGAGACAAAGGTCACTTTAATACATGGAGCTTTAAATTCATTGAAAAGCCAGGACAAGTGAGCTCCACAGACCAAGGACTGATCACCATTTCACTTAATAATTTATTCCCAATCCTCAGCCCAAATTCTGGGGTAAAGTTAATAAGTAAAATACCTGTGATCATTACAGGAGAAAATATAGAAAAAAAAAAGGATCCCATTCTTACCTACTGTGGCCACGTTTCTCAAGGTTTCCATCATGACAGCTCTGTACAATTTTCTCTGATCAATATCCAGCAAAGCCCACTCTTCCTGGGTAAAGACCACAGCTACATCCTCAATGACCACTGAGTCCTGAAACATCCAACACATTTTGGATCAGCTAGGGACCATGTAGCCAACAACAGGAATGGGGAACTAAGAATTCACAGGCATTTGACCTAAATTTCTATATTCAACAAAATTCTACTCTGTGACTTACTAACAGGGTCAATCCCCACTGTAGCTACACTGCCTTCCTCACAGACTGTGTCCTGTCTTACAGGCTTACAACACCCTGAAATGATTTCCTCACAGTTTGGTTGAGCCCAAGTAAAGTCTTATTCATCTGTCTTTAGTGTCTAGAAAAGTAAGAAAATACGGAAGGAATTAGAAAAATGTTCTCATTCAGGTCATCGCTTCATTAGAAAGAAATAATTACACCTCCTTCCGTAAAATCCAACAGAACCCTCAAAAAAACATACAGGACAGGGCGAGGGCAGGACAGGGTATTAACCGGGAAGCACTGCAGAATGGCAGTTTTCCCTACTGCCCCTGACAGCCACGGGAGGACTGAAGGGCCACACAATCAAACCGGACAGTATGATTGTGCTGCAGATCATTCAAACATGGTTGGAGCAGTGTACTGACAAGGGACGGCCAGAAATGCAAGCCGGATTCAGGGGAGTGGGGAGTGAGGGTTATCACTGCTGATGAAGTGTGGCTGCAAGCAGAGCATACCAGAATGTGTTTACATGTTTTACTGTTATGTCAAGGTGTTTGACTGTGTGGATCATAAAGTATGGACAACACTGCAAACACTTAATTGTGCTAATGAAAAATCTGTATATTGACCAAAAGGGAGTTGTTGCAACAGAGGACGGGGATAATGCAGTTTGATATCAGGAAGGGGGTATGACAGGCATGTATCCTTTCACTGCATTCATTCAATCTGTTAGCTGAGGAAATAATCTTGAGAAGCTGGACTATATGAATACTAACGTGGCATCAGAATTGGAGGAAGACACATTAACAACCTACAATATGGAGATGACTCAATCTTGCTTGTTCAAAGTCAAGAGGACTTGAAGCACTTACTTAGGAACATCAAAGACTATAGCCCTCACTGTGCATTATACCTCAACAGAAAGAAAACAAATATCATTACCACTGGACCAAGAAACAACATCAAGAAAAATGGAGAAAAGACTGAAGCTGTCAGGGATTTAATTTTCTTTGGATTCAAAACCAATGGCCATGGAAGCAGCAGTCAAGAAATCAGACATTGAAGTGCACTGGGGAAATGTGCTGCAAAAGATCTCTTTATCTTTCCAGTGTTAAAGAGCAAAGATGTCACATTGAGGACTGAGATGCGCGTGACTCAAGGCACAGTATTTGTAAACACCACACATACACGGGAAAGGTGGACAGTGAATAAGGAAGATCTCAGAAGAACTGATGCATCTGAATTCTGGTTTGGGTGAAGTATACTGAAAATAGCATGCACTACTAGAAGAATAAACAAATCTCTCTTGGAAGAATCACAGCTGGAATGTCCCTTAGAAGACAGAAGGGCCAGACTTCATCTCATGGACTTTAGTCATGTTGTTAAAAAGAACAAGTCCCTGGAGAAAGACATCATGCTTGGTAATGCAGACGGGAAGCGAAAAAGGGGAAAACACACTCTGAGATGGATTAACACAGTGGGTGCTCTCATGGGCTCCAGCACAGCAAGGATTCTGAGGACGCTGGAGGTCCGGGCAGTGTTTCATTCCATTGCACACAGGGTCACTGTGAGTCAGAACTGACTCCAGGCACCTAACGAGGTCTTATAAATGAAAACCCAAAAGATGTTCATACTGTAATCATTGGTGACTCACCAATCAACACTCCAATAAAAAATCATGTGTAAGTATACAGATGTATACACAGCCACACACACGTATGTATGTACATGGAAGGAGCTATGCTGGTGCAGTGGGTTAAGACATTTGACTGATAATGGAAAGGATGGTGGCTCAAGGCCACCAGCTATTCCATGGGAGGAAGATTGTACAAACTACTTCCATAAAGATTTACAGCCCTGGAAACCCAAAAGAGGTATCTATGAGTCCTAAGTGATCCGACGGCAGTGGGTTTAGTCTGGTTCTGGTATGGTCACATACGTAAAGGTGCGAGTACAGGGGAAACATTCCACGTGGCGCAGGAGGCAGAGCACGGGCCGTGCTGACAAGGCAAGGAGCAGCACTCCTCAGGCAGCTGTGCTGAGTGGGCTTCACGGCACACAGACACCTAAGACTTGAGGGACTGAAGGAACTACCCAATGAACCTCTGAGAAGAGACTGTTTCAGAAAGGGGAAACGGCCAGAGGGGGAAGGTGGTGGATATGTTGTAGGAAGAGCAGAGCTGAGCATGACAGGAGCAGAGGCAGGGGCCAGAGAGCAGCAGGAGAGGAACCTGGAGGGGCATGGGGTCCGCGGGCACGTCAGCTTCAGGGACTTGTTGGGACCTGAAAAGCATGTGGCTCTGAACTGGAGTGAAACATAATGTCACGCTTCTGAGCAGAGGAAGAAATGGACATGACAGCTCTTAAAGAACTAGTGTGCAGGGGACAACTGTACTAAGGAGGAAGATACATTTGAAGGTGTCGGGGACACAGTAAGAAATGATGATGGTTTATATGGGAGGGGGATGGAATTGTGGTGAGTGTGAAGGATGGACCTAGACTTTTAAGGGAGAGGGAACCAAATTCCCTGATGCACTGAAGGTTGAATTCTGAAAGAAACACAGTCAATGAAGACTGCAGGATTCCAATGTTTCCCTTGGAATCTCCCAGGACGGTATCATGAGCAGGATTTTGCCTCCTCAAAAGAATGCCTTATAAAGCCTAACTCTATACCCTCAGGTACAATCACATGGGGAAATGGCATTTTTCTCATGTTAATGAGTCAAAATCAGGGGAAGGAATGGGTTGAGTCCGTATCTTTGACATCTAAAAAGAAACTAAACAGCAAGAAATCAGAGATGGATGAAGACAGATGTTATGGCACAAGAAAATCACCAAGAGGCCAAGGAGGAAGAAGCTGAAGAGAGAGAATGACCTTCCTCTAGAGACAAGAGAGAAAGCCTTCCGTTAGTGCCCATGATTGGAATTGACACTTCTCATCTCCAAAATTGTCAGAATATAAATTTCCACTTGTTAAAGCCATGTGCTTGTGCAACGTTTGTTACAGCAGCAATGGTGTGCCATTAACATAGATGTGGAAACCTACCAGGGGAGAACATTTAATGGATTGGACACAGAGGTTACTCACAGTATGTTGAGGCCAAAGTGAGACTAATACATCAAAGTAAAACACTACAAGAAAATACTATTCAGGAATTAAAGCAAATTTATGGTCAAGTAGTTTTCCTAATCTAAATTTAAACTGAAGGAATAATCTAAAGAGTACATAAAGGATTACTTGATTTTCTTACAACATAAAAACTATCAAAAGGAGAATACATTCACTTAGAGAAACACTCTTTATGAGACAAAAATTCATTACCTAACCAGATGGAAGAAATGAAATCCATATGCATACTCAGTGGCAGGAAAAGTTGTAAATTTCATGCATATTTTCTAGTAAATACAGTGCATTCAAGATGTGCTAATTATCACTGGTGACTAGAATGCAAAAGTTGGAAACAAAGAAGAATCATCGGTAGTTGGAAAATTTGGCCTTCATGATAGAAATAATGCTGGAACTTACATGGTAGAATTTTGCAAGACCAACAACTTATTTATTGCAAACACCTTTTTTCAACAATACAAACGGTGGCTGTACACATGGACTTCACCAGATGGAACACACAGGAATCAGATTGACTACATCTGTGGCAATAGCCAATGGAAGACCTCAGTATCTTCAGACAAAACAAGTCCAGGAGCTGATTGTGGAACAGATCATCAACTGCTCATATGCAAGTTCAACTTGAACTTGAAGACAATTAAAACATGTCTACAAGAACCAAAATATGATGTTAAATATATCCCTCCTGAATTTTGGAGACCATCTAGGGAATAAATTTAATGCAGTGAACACCAATGACCGAAATCCAGAAGAATTGTCAGATGACATCCAGAACAACATCCATGAAGAAAGCAAAAGGTCACTGAAAAGATGAGAAAAAAAGAAAAGACCAAAATGTATGACAGACTCTGAAACTTGCCCTTGAATGAAGAGTAGTCAAAGCAAATGGAAGAAATGACAAGATAAAAGAGTTGAATAGAAGATTTCAAAGAGCAGCTCAAGAAGACAAAGCCAATTACTATAAAAAAATGTCCAAAGACCTGGAGCTAGAAAACTATCACTGCAGATGTCAGATGGATCTTGACTCAAAGCAGAGAATACCAGTAAGATGTTTGTTTTTTATTGACTATGTAAAAGCATTTGATTGTGTGGATCATAAAAAATTATGGATAACATTGAGAAGAATGACAATTCCAGAACACGTAGTTGTACTCATGAGGAACCTGTACATAGACAAGGAAGCTGTCGTTCAAACAGAAAAAGGACACACTGCATGGTTTAATAAAAAGAAGGGAGTGCATCAGGGTTGTATCTTTTCACCATACTCAGTCAATCTATATGATGAGCAAATAATCCAAGAAACTGGATTATATGAAGAACGTGGCATCAAGATTGGAAGCAGAATGATTAACAACCTGCGATATGCTGATGACATAATTTTGCTTGCTGAAAATGAAGGTGACTTGGAGCACTTACCGATGAAGATTGAAAAATACTATCTGCAGCATGAATTACACGTCAACATAAAGAAAACAAAAATCCTCACAACTGGACCTATGAACAGCATCATGCTAAATGGAGAAAAGAGTGCAATTGTCAAAGATTTTACATGCTTGGTTCTACAATCGATGCCAATGGAAGCAGCAGTCAGCATACCAGATGACGTATAGCACTGGGCAAGT
>NW_006922118.1:1419020-1422940 GCF_000298275.1 Orycteropus afer afer
ATAAGCAGCCCTTCCTTCTCCCATGATTGTTCTCTCCAGGGCGTGTGTCTACTTGAGGTAAATGTTTAACTCACATGCCTGTACTTTGTTTCTGCCATGACTTCTTAAACACAGTAGGCATCCTTGAAAACCTTTGCAATATTTTAGTATCCTCTAGAGTGCCTTTCACATGACTGACAAGAGGCATTCCTGTCTTTGAGACATTTCAATCCATTACATTGAAAGATTCTCAGTAGAAACACCACACGTGGTGAAGAGATTTTCTTCACTGGAAACTATAAACTCAAGAAATTCAATACACACATCTCATGAGGTGAGCTTCTCTAGCAAAAAAACAACACTGTCATTCTTGATTCATATTCAAGACTATGGCAAATACTCAAAACTACTGGGAATAAACAACAGCTGTAGGCGTAGGTGGGCAGACAAGCACCTAGACTGGGGATCAAGGATTTCCACAAACATGAAGCTCTCAAGACAAAAGCATTCCCTGCTGGAGAGAAAAAGAAAATGGGAATGGAGAGTCCACAGAGAGTCCAGCTTGACTCAGCGTCCCCAGTTACTTACCATGAGTGACATCAGGAGAGCACCAACACCACCCAGGAACAGTCAGAGATTTCATCTAGCCCATAACACAGTGTGAGAGGGAAAACGGATCCTTTAGCACTAGACAGAAAATGTTCCAATGCCTAGAGGAAGGCAAGGAAATTTTAAGGGACATGGGGCAAAGATGGCTCTGTAGGGCTAGGTCTCAGCCACCACATCCAGAGTTCATCTGTCATTAGGCTCTTGTCAGGAGACCCTGGTATTGAACATACAGCACCAAGACCCTGGGTGGGGATGGAAATGTCCTACAGTCCCAACTCAGAGAGTCACATGAGAAAGCTGACCCCCGAAATTCAAATCTAGAAAAGTCACATTTGTATAAAAAAAGGGCCCAGTCACAGTTCCACCAAGGGTCAATCCCTTGATCTCCTCTGTCATGTCTTCATTAAGGAACCAGTCCCACAGTACACAGCTGGTCCCCCAACAGTTCATATCCAGCCTCACTCTCTCCTGAGAAACAAAACTCACCATGTCTTCTCCACCTTCTGGAAGTTTAAAAGAATATCCCATGGAAACCCAACAGCCACTGCAGGAAGATGGATGAGAGTGGAAGCAGAGCACCAGGCCTTCTGGAGGGTGTGAATAATGTTTGGTCCAAACACCAGTCACAGCAACTGAAATCCTTCTTTGGGATTTACAGAAGTCCAAGAAGGGTCACTTTAGTTCGCCAGCCACATGGACTGGCCGAGTTCTTGCTGCCCCACACTGCAGACCTGAAACAGAGGAAGGATGGGGAGGAGACAGTGGTCAGTTTGCAGGTGTGGCAGGTGTCTGGGTTCCTCCCAGGCTCAGGGCCATGCTCCACCCTGAGGGCATCTGCACAGAAGGCAAACAGGCTCCAGCCTCCAGCGCACACACCTGCATTCTCCATGCAGCTCCCGGGCTCCTTCTTCCTGCAACAAGATCACAGATGGAGGAATTCACTTCTGCCAGGGTCTGGAAGTGAGCAGGCCTGGCTAGGCTGAAAAAATTTAACCATGACACCCTCCAGGAAGTCAAGGATCCAAAGTAGCAAGTTGTAGGTTCACCTGTGTAACTCTTTCCCTTATAGACCAACACTAGCACGGCTTTTTGATACAATCATGGGGGAATATTCAGAAAGAGCGTATTTCTCAAGGGATGATCATGAAGTAAACATGATTCATTATTTGTACTTGCACTTGAAAATCAATCTACAAAAACACAAAATCATGAAAAAAAAAAAAAAAGAGAGAGACCAGGTTTGCTGGTCTGATAGAGCCTGGTGGAACCCCTGCCACTATGGCCCCTAGCTCCCCTTCATGTCTGGAATTGAACCCACTCCTGTGGCTTGCAGCCAAACAAAAGACAGGTGTAGGAGCTGAACATTTACATTAGGTAGATATAATTCTTGCAGAGATCAATCATTGGAGAATAGAATGGCTGTATATGCACAAGGAGATACCAGGAGGGCAGGAGTGCATGGAAGGGAAAGACACAGGGAAGAAGTGTCTATGGGAAGGAGTGGGAAGAGTGCTGTTGCACTGTGGGAGATTACAGTCAATGTCATGAGACAAACCATATGTGAACTTCTCTATGGAAGATGAATTTGAATTGTAAACTTTTACCCAAATCACAATAAAATTAAACAAACAAACAAAAAATCTGTCCATAGGCTGAATAATCAGATATGTCTAGGTCTGTGTGTGCACAGCAGGTGCCCAAGACCATCTGTGTATGTGTTGTGATATAGTCCGGTTGTATAGTAAAGCAGACTAGGAGCAAAGCTGTAGTGGCCTCTTGGCCCTAGCCAGCTACCCTCAGGAAGTAAGTACTCGGACCTGTGGGCTCAGGACCATGTCCCAGGGCACATCAAGCTCAACAGGCATTACATACTACACAAAAACTTTGTTCTATGTCCTACTTTGGTGACTAGAGACCAAGGTCTTAAAAACTTGTGAGCAGTCATCTAGATTCAACAGTAATTCTCTCCTCATCCACAGGAAAGAAGATGAAGAAAACCCAAGATACAAGGAAACAATTAGTCCAAGATACTAGCAGACCATGTGATCCTCAGCCTTCATGTCCATGAGACCCGAAGAACTAGATGGTGGCCAACTACCACTGTCAACCACTTGGAGGTGGACCAGTACAGGAGATCCTGGATAGAGTGGGAGAATAATATAGAACAAAACATAAAATCGTAACAAAAAGACAGGTTTGCTGTTCTCATAGAACATGGTGAGACTACTGTCCCTCCTTATACCTCAGATGTCAAAATGAACGTACTCATGTGACATCTAGACAAAAACAGGAATATGGGGCGAACATTTACATCAGGTAAATACACTCCTTGGAGCAATCAATCATGGGGAAAAGGAAGGGCAGTGTTTTCACAGGGAGACAGCTGGGGTGCTGGTGGGAGAGGGCAGGTATGCACAGCAAAGAAGAACCCAGGAAAGAGATAAACTAATGTAGGAAATGGGAAGAGAAGTAGTTTTCATTGTGGGGAATTTCAGTAAGTGTCATGAAACAAAATGTGTATGAACTTCTGTATGGGAAATGAATTGTCTTTAAACCTTCACTCAAATCAAAATAAAAAGTTAAGAAAAACTTATACCGATCATTTCCAAACTTTATTTGTTTCAGAGGAACTGCTTGACACTTGTCAGAGGCTATGCACTGGCCTCACCAAGCCCCAAGCGGTTTGTACCCTTCTAAACATCCTGCCAACACTGCTTTCGCCAGTCGGCCTCATGCAGATAGTCCCACCCACATTGTGCTTCCTCTGCTTCAATACCCCCTGACTTTCATCAAAGGAAGGAGGAGACTGGGCTCTCTGCTGCCTCTGCGATTTACATACTCAGTTTTCCCAACAGAAATCCTCTTTCAACTCTCGACCACACCACCTGCTATCAGCCCTATCAGGACCTGGCAAAACAAAACTAATTTTTTCGTTCCTTATTTAAACATTTTGAACAACTTTCATCAAACATGCTTCCCATCCTGGCCTCATTCCTAATGTTTACTGTTCTGACACTGGGAATATGCACAGTTTGTGCTCCAAGAAGCCTTCAATTTGTACAAAGCATGGTTCTTTGGTGGAAAAGACATGGTTCCCTCCCCCGCGTCCACTGCAGCACAGACACACACACTGGGGGTGTGAGCTCCATGCACCCCTCCTCGTCTAAAGTAAGACGATTCAGCAACGTCACATTTCATATCAGACCAATTCGGACTGGCCGAACTGTTTCTCACACAATCTTGAGGAAAATGTCTGCCTTATAGCCAAAAAAATGCCTCAAAACGTGCCTGCGACTGAATGTTTCCCTCCCGACATTGGAATAAAAAGTCTC
>NW_006922118.1:1424071-1457959 GCF_000298275.1 Orycteropus afer afer
TCCGTGCCCAGCTTCAAATTTCAGTGTCAGCAGGAGAGCACCAACAGCAGCCAGGACTCCATCAACACTCTCGGTCTTCCCCCACAGGCTCCCTCCTCCTTTTCCAGCACACAACACAGTGTGAGAGGCTAAGCTGTGGTCATACAACTGCATAGAAAATGCTCCTGTCTCTAGAGGAAGTCAAGAAAACTGGCAAGAGACATGGAACAAGGATGGCTCTGGGGGGTTGAGACTCAGCCTCCACAGCCAGAGCTGTTCGGTCATCAAGCTCTGATCAGCAGACGCTGTCACTCACACAGAGCACCAAGGCCCCATCGCTCCAAAGACACATTAGGACAGTGACCCCAGGCATCCAAACCTTGAAAAACTACAGATGTATAGAAAAAATGTCCAGTGAAAATAAGGCAAGAAAGTGAATTTGCTCTGTAAATTTTCACCCAAATCACAATTAAAAAATAAGAAGAAATATTACAAGCATTCAGAAAACTAAAATACAAACATGTGACCTAAAATGTCTTCACAAAACTAATGTCAGAAGCAGGAGCTCTGGTAGCATAGTGTGTAAGCCACCTGACTGCTAACCAGAAAGCTGGCAGTTCAAACCCACCAGCCACTCCTCGGAAGGAAGGATGGGCAATCCTACTTCTGTGGTGATAACTGCCTTGGAAACCTAAGGAGGGGTCGCTATGAGTCGGGGCTGACTCGACGGCACATAACAACAACAACAACGTCAGAAGCATTTGTGCAGCATTTACCATATTTGGAAGAGAAAGATTAAGCTATACACAACCAAGTTGCTATTTATGTACTGAGAAAAAATATTTTTAGTTATATAAAGATTCAGAACATACACTCTGTGATCGTTATGTTTGTATGTCAACTTGGCTAGGCCTGGCTGAATGGCTGGGCAGCTGGATGTAGTATTCCCCATGGTGAGACTAGTAATCAACTCCATGGTGGAATCTACTGGGAGCAGCTGAGTAGCTAACTGCCTTTGGGTATGTGGTCTGCTTCCTGTATATAAACAGAAGCTTTGAGAATGGTCTCTAGCCTATGGCACGCCTGGACCCTGCCTGTAGCCGTGTCCTTGCTCAGCAGCCTGCAATGCTCTGCCAACCATGGGACTTATAATGCACTTAAGTTAATGGCCTGCCGTGTGGTTTGGTAACATCAGGACTGTGCCTTTTTATTTGTCAACCTTGGAGCTTCTCAGCCTCAGCAGTCAGCAGCTGTCTGAGTGAAGAAACACCTCTAGCTCCAGTGGGCCGGGAGCAGGAGGCAGAGCTGGACCCCAAGGTTGAGGGGCTTTCATCCAGTCCCTAGAGCTTGGCACTTTGAACATGGACTTAAAGCCTCCAAATTGTAAGAATAAACTCCTGTTTGTTAAGGCCATCCCATTTCTGGTGTATTTTCTTGTCAGAGAGGCAGTAGGTAACTGGAACACACTCCAAAGTTACTTTCCTAAAAAAATTTACTTGAAAGGTTATTCAAGGGGTTTAGAAAAAAATAAAATGAAAAAGTCAAGACTGAGAAAATATAAAAAGATTTACATAGAGCATTAAATCAATTACATATATTTTAACATGTTGAAACTATGATGTTAAAGTATAAAAAAGTCGAAGGTAATGAAGTAATAACTTAGAGAAAATGCATAAAACTAAAATTGTTATCGGAGGGAAGTTTGGGAAATCTACTTCTGTAGTGATACTGCCTAAAAAACTCAAGGAGAGGTCACTATGAGTCGGATCTGACTAGACAACAGTGAGTTTGGTTTGGTTTTTTGGTTAAAATTGTTCTATAACATTGATAATGCAGAATATAAATAACAATAACGTGAATCTAAAATAGCTTTTTATCAACAAAGTAGTAAACTGAGTCAGCAGAATGTTGTTTATATATTAGTCATCAGGGAACCTAAACAGTTCAAAAAGCCAAAACCAAGTGACTCATTGTTTTAGACAAATATACAGTGAAACGCGCAAACATCCATTCAAAAATTCCAACCACATAGAAAAATGAAACACCTTCACAAAACAAGGATAGTTCAGTTATTAGGAATTTACTCATATAATTTTCTATGCTACTAAGTCAAAGAACAAAAATCACACAGCTGAGTTCTTCCTAGAACAGACGTACACTCTCACTCAGAGTAATAAAAAAAAGGTCCTCAATTTTAAAAAAACAAAAAAAAGAAAAGAAAATGAGGCAGGGTTTCAGGAAACCTGAAAAGGCTCAGTCCTGGGTCCTCCACTGTCACCCTTTTCACTTAGCAACCAGTCAGGCTGCACACAGCTAGTCCTCTAATAATTCAGGTGCAGCCTCGCATACTTTATGTTGTTGTTGTTGTTATGTGCCGTCGAGTTGGACCCCACTCAGAGAGACCCCTCCTCGGGTTGCCAAGACAGTATCACTACAGAAGTTGATTGCCCAACCTAAGCCTGGTGGGCATACTTTTGTTGTTGTTGTTGTTATGTGCCGTCGAGTTGGACCCCACTCAGAGAGACCCCTCCTCGGGTTGCCAAGACAGTATCACTACAGAAGTTGATTGCCCAACCTAAGCCTGGTGGGCATACTTTTGTTGTTGTTGTTGTTATGTGCCGTCGAGTTGGCCCCGACCCATAGCGACCCCTCCTTGGGTTTCCGAGGCAGTATCACTACGGAAGTAGGATTGCCCAACCTTCCTTCCGAGGAGTGGCTGGTGGGTTTGAACCGCGAGCCTTCTGGTTAGCAGTCAAGTGCTTTAGCCACTATGCTACCAGAGCTCCTGGTGGGCATACTTAGGGTAACAAAAACCTACTTCTCCATCGAACTCACCATTTTCTGGCTCCACCTTCTGCAGGTCTAAGGGAATATTGTCTCTACGTCCCAGAAGCCACTTCACGAAGAGGGACAGCAATGGAGGCAGAGCACTGGGCAACTTGGAGGCAGATGAATAATGTTTGGTCCACACACCAGTCAGAGCAGTTGAAATCCTTCCTTGGGATTTATTTACGCATGTACACAATGGTCGCCCTAGGTCCCCAGCTGCCTGGACTGTCCTGGTTCTCCCTGTGCCACACTGGAGACCTAAAATAGAAGAATGGGGAGGAGACAGTGGTGAGTAAGCGGGAGTGACAGGCGTTTCCCTTCCTCCAAGGATCAGGGCTATACTCCCTCCTGAGGACAGCCTCACTAAAGGCGGGACAGGCTCCAGCCTCCAGAGCACACACCTGCATACTTCCTATAGCTCTGCAGGAGCCTTCTGGCAACAAATAGATGGAAGTATTCCCTTATCGCAGATGATGAGAAGCAACCAATTTGCTTGTGTAATATGATGGTTAACGTTAACCAAAATTGGAATTACCTCATTCTGAAATCTAATGGAATTTAAAGAAATGAGTAGGAATATCTGAGGGCTCAGGAGGGCTATTCTCTTAAGAGGTGACATTTAAAGTGAGACCTGAATTACAGGCATTACTGTACTCCTATGGTTAAAGTTTTCCTCTCATCAGAAGAAATACTTAGTGCAAAGCCTACAAAGGCAGTAAAGTTTTGCTGTAGTTCAAAGTACTTAAAAAATGTGTCAACAGCCTATCTAACATGAGGGTGTTATAAATTTAACACAGATACCTATACATAAACCAGAACATATAGGATGTTGTTGGCCAACATAAGATATGTGGATTTTATTTCATGTGTCATTGTCAGCTTACTGATTTACACTGTTGAAATTTCCCTCCCGCTGCTGGGTAGAGATCATACCTTCTTGTGGTAACAGAAAAAGGAGAAGGAAGCTCAGGGGCTGCTTTCCTAAGGGGGAGCTGTCCGAGGACCTTCAACTCTTTCCCCGAATCTAGTGAACGGATCCTGACGGCACTTCCTGGATGGGCAAACCAAGAGAGAAGCAGGTTTGTTCAGGTGAGATTTTAAAAGGTGTCTTGAAAATATCAGATTTCAGAGCCACACAGTCCTTAGTGCTGCAGGTGGACCATAGGAAGGGTTTGGTGTCTGAGTCCCTTGGTACCCAGAGCTCTTAGCTCAACCTGCAGGTTGTGTCCTTCTGACCGGAAGAATCAAACTGTGACCTCTGAACCAGGCTCCATTCCTGCTTCTGAATCTTCAAGCTAAAGGACAGGAAGACCACAGTTCTGGCCGGAATTAGGCCCTTAGGGAATGTAAGTGGATATGGCAATCTTAGCTGAGGGCCAATGCATAGACTTAAAACTAGTCAAATTCAGTAGTTTGGAATGAAGGTTTGAATTTCACTTGAAGCAACTCTGTGACCAGTTGTCTCCAAGGATGACCGCAGTCCAGACAGGGAGTACTCACAGAGTATGTATCTTGAAAGAAAGAGAAAAATAAAAGGGTATGAATTTTCCACCCATATTTAAATTATAAATGATGTTTACAGATTCTTAACTATGATACCAAAAATAGGAGAAGGAAAAGACAAAATAAATGAAAAATCTTGGGTTTCAAAGGACTGGGTCAACTATGTGAAGGGACTTATGTACAAGTGGGAAAAAAATAAAACTTGGGAGAATAGGGCAAAAAAAAAAAAAAATTGGCAAAAAGCATATGTAAACATTTCGAGAAAGATGCTACACAAATGGTCCATAAACAAGTGGGAAGATGCTTTGCACCCTTAGTCAGGAGGGAAATGCAAAACCAACCAACCAACAAACTCACGAGACACCTCCTGACCCCCACAATGACGGCCACTGTCATAAAACGGAAAACGTGCGCTGGAGAGACTGTGGAGAAAAGTGCAGGTGGGAGTAGGTGCAGCCTGTGTGGAAACGCGTGGCAGTTCTCCCAAACACTAAAATTCCAATGGCTGGAAGGAAGGGCAATAGATGAGGCCGAAGAGGCCGGCTGAGGCTGGACTGTAAAAAGGGAAGAAAACAAGGGGAACTGGGGACCCGGAAAGCGAAGGGGAGGGTGTTAGCGGAGCGTTTAGACTCAATCTAAAGACCACGGGCGGGCACTCAGCCCAGGCTCCGCATTTCTCACAATTTCCCAGGGGACGCTGACGATGCGGGTTGAGAACGTCACGTTTGCTCAGCAAGGGGTCTTGCGATGTTACCTGTTCCCGCCCACAGAGCCTCAGCACCGTCCCCGCTACTTGGTGTCTAAGGGGCGGACGCGCCGGACAGGGATCGCGCCAGAAGCGGCGACAGTGGCGGCGCCCCGGCGACAAAGGGTCACGAGGCTCCCCGAGGGGGAGAGACCGAGAGTGCGTGGGACAGCGGGGGCAACGCCTCCGACCCTGGACCGGAGCCTGCGGGAAATCCGCAAGGGGAGCAGGCCGCCAGGTGACTGACGAAACAGCCACGTACTACTGGAGCGGACGCCGGAGCCACGCGGCTGCAGACCACACCGAATATGCGCACTTCCGCTTCCGGCTTCAGTGAGCTCAGTGCTCAGGGAAATAGTTCCGTGTGGAAACCCTAAAGGCTGTAACCGGTGACCGTGGGATGGCGTGGCTCCCCGTTGTGTGGGGGTCTTATTACTTCTCCAGAAGTAATCAAGCTGCTAGTGGAAAGCCTAGAGTTCCTTCAATCCGTTTGTAAACGGAAACAAGTAATCAAAGATACCCTGGAGGAGCAAAGGTAATCAAATCACTTGTTTGGTCCCCTTGAATATACCCTTACTTAACAATTATTGAAATCTCCTGAGTTTTGTTTCATAGATTGTCATCTTTTCATAGAATATGCAAACCCAGTGTCATCTCTTCAAGTCAGTGCCCCCAAGAGAGAGTTGTTGTGCAGGATGAATGGCAAGAAGACACCAGTCATTTTGAGTGTCAGTAGGTAGTTGGTCAAATACTTTGGAAAGTGACCATTATACAGTTTTCCTTTTTTGCATATATATGTGTGTGTGTGTGTGTGTGTATGTGTATAATATATACATACACACATATACTGAAGGACATAAAGTGTTCTAATATTAAATGTACAAAACAATGGTCTTTGACATCTGGATAAAACCAAAACCAAACTCACTGCCTTTGAGTTTATTCTGATTCTTAGTAACCCCGTTTTGGTTTCTGAGTCTATAAATCTTTACCAGAGGAGATTATTCACTCTTCATTCCATGGAGTAGGTGGTTCGTTTGAATGGCCAACCTTCTAGTTACCAGTCTAATGCATTAAGTACTATGGCTAGTTAGCAGTCTAATGCATTAGGTAATATGGCACCATATGGATAGACTCTTATAAAGGAGCTCTGGCGGGGCTGTGGTTATGGAATTGAGCTGATAACCGAAAGATCTCTGATTCAAGTCCACCATCGAATCTTTCATTGGGAGTTGGCTCAGATGCTTTGCATGAGAGCCAGATGATGACAACGTGGACATCTGTATTCTGGCCACTCTCCTACCAAGATATGGTAATTTAAAAGAAACAGTTGCTATAAACACTTGTGTGCCTCTTTCTCTATGAACTTATTTTTTGACCCATTTTGGTAAATACTTGGTTGTGGTATTGCTGGATCAGAATGGTTGGCCTACATTTAGATTTTAAGAAAACTTCCAGTCTTCCAAAGTGGTATTCTCATGGAAGACTATTTTACACCTTAGCTCCGCAAAGATCACAGTTTTTTTTTTTTTAAACATCATATTGTTGATTCTTTGGGGAAATATGCACTCTTATTAATTAATTGCAGGGTTTAAATGGACACATTTCCTACAGAGGGCAATCTGGTAGCGTAAATCAAAATTTGAAGTTTCTATTTTGAAACGCATCAGTTGTGCTAAGGAAATATCACTATTAGGAATTTATATATGCATGAAGCACAAGAATATGGCTTGTAGCATTATCCATAGAAACAAAAGGAAGAGTCCTCACTAGAAGAGTGGAGAATGAATTATGGTCCATCCATGCAATTTTTACCATTAGCTATTTGTTTTCCACAGATAGACAGCTTTAACAAACAGGAGTTTATTCTCTTACACTTTTGGAGAAGAAGTATACGTTCAAAGTGGCAGCTCTAGGGGTTGGGTAAAAAGCCCTCAGCCTTGGGCTTCAGCTTTTCCCCGGGCTCCTGGCCCAGTAGAGCTAGAGGTGTCTCTTCACTCAGGCAGCTGATGGCTGCTGAGGCTGAGAAGACCAAGATAGTCTAATCAAATGGCACATTCCCAGTATTTCCAAACAACATGGCAGGCCACTAGTTCAAGTCCAAAGACGGTCCCAAGATCGGCAGGAATCATGGCAGGCTGCTGAATGAAGACTGTGGTCCATGTAGGGTCCAAGCGTGCCAAAAACCTCAGCAATCTTTCTCAAAACTTCTCCTTATATACTGGAAGCAGACCACATCCCTAAGGCAGCTACTCAATAGCTCCCATAGATTTCATCATGGTGGTGATGACCAGCCTTATCACAGGGAATAACTACTCAGTCACTCAAAACCAGGCCAGTCACTCAAAACCAGGCCCAGGCAAATTGACACACAGTCTTAGCTGTAACACTGTTACAGAGATAGACCCCAATCCCTACATGTTGGGTGCAAACCATCTGTATGGTAATCTACTATTGGTGCACAAAGCCTTTTTATTTTTTTTCTCATAGAAAACCTCTAGATACACAAGGAAATGATAATAAGGATTCCGCTGGGGAGGATGACTGAGGTGAAGAGGGAGAGAAAGACTTTTCATTGTAGGTTCTTTACTATGCACATATATGATTATGTGTCGGTGAACAACCATAAAACGTTCTGTGAGACAAGATGTTATGTGAGACAGGACGTTACGTGATTTGGATGTTGTGCAAAGGCCACATCATAATTGTATAGAGTTCACTTCATCGAGCTCTGGTGGTGGAGTGGTTAAAGCATTTGGCTTTTAACCAAAAGTTCTGCAGCGCCACAGTGGAAACACAAGTTGTATGGCTTCTGTAAAGATATACACCCATGGAAACCCTATGAAGCAGGGCTACAGTGTCCTTAACAGGCACTATGAGTTGGAATTGGCTGGACTGCAGTGGGATTTCTTCATTTAGAGCTCACCTCATGGCATGTCTGGTGGAAGCAAGCTCTGGTCCACGTGAAGAACACATCCTCACACTGACAGTGTGTCACATACAATTTTCCTCCTGAGTCAGTTGTGCCTGAAAGGCAATGCCAAGGATCTCACATTTGGGTGGCCTTATTACCAGAATTCTTAAATAAGGTGATAGTGACCTTAGCTATCACTTTTAGCAACTGGGGGCAACGTTCATAGAAGTGCTATGCCTCAGAAGATGGCAGCCAGCAGGCTCCAGACTTTGCATAGCCTGGTTCGCAGGCGATAAGTATTGAATGACCCTGGATGGGAACCATGCAGAGGTTCAATTAGAAGCACTTTCTTGAACCCTGTTTTTATGATCCTAGTTCCACATCCTGCTTTAATAATGATGAAGTATTGGTTCCTTTCTTTTGCTGGGTTAAATGTTTGCAAGGATGAAATAAAACTATTCAAATAAACAGATGGAATGAAAGGAAAAAGAAAAAGGAAAAAAACAAAGCCACCACGGCCATATATTTGGTTGACTGGTGGCTATATGGACATTATGCAGTGCATGAATGGGTATTCTTCTCATGAGTATGTATTTCATGTTCTACATATATATATATATAAAATAAGTGATAAAATACACGAAAGAACGAAATCGCAAAAAATGAATTCACAGTTCAGTTCACCACAATGAAAGTATATTGTGTGTGTGTGTATGTGCCTATCATGGAACTTGCCAATTTAACAGTTTTTACAAATACCAGTAAGTAATACATCTACTACATTAATCAGGAGCTCTGGTAGCATAGTGCCTAAGGCACCTGACTCCTAACCAAAAGTCTGATGGTTCAAACCCACCAGCCACTCCTCAGAGGGAAGGTTGTGCAATCTACTTCTTTAGTGATACTGCCTCAAAAACCCAAGGAGGGGTCAGAATGAGATGGGTCCGACTCAACAGCACATAATGACAACAATTACATTAATCAGGAGCTCCAGTCATGTAGTGCCTAAAGCATTTGACTGCTAATCAGAAGGCTGGTGGTTTGAACCCACCAGCCACTCCTCTGAAGGAAGACTAGGCAATCTATTTCCACAGAAATACTGTCTTGGAAACCCAAGTAGGGGTCCCTATGAGTTGGATTTGACTCAATGGCATTCAGTTTGCTTTGGTTTATTATATTCATCAAGGAGCTCTGTTGGCACTGGGGTAGAAGCTTTGGGCTGCTAACCAAAACAATGTCTGTTTGAATTCACCACCTGCTCCATGGGACAGAGAGGCTAGGAAACTTCAATAAAGATTGACAGCCTTGGAAAAACTATGGGTTCTACTCCATCCTCTAGGGGCACTGAGTCGGAATCCACTGTATTGCAGTGGGTTTCATTTGGGCTTTGCTTCCATCAACACTGACAGCCTTGGAAACTCTATGGGGCAGTTCTACTCTTTCCTATAGGGTCACTTTGTAATGGAATTGACAGGATGGCAGTAGGTTTGGTTTTTTGTTTTATTAGTCATGATGTGCAACCATAATTAGTATCTATTGTCACATTCTCCATCACAAGAAAAAGAGTAAACTCAAGGACTGCCATGGCTCTCAATTAATTAAAAACAATTTTTGTTTTTTTAATGGTGTAGGTAGGTATATGTGGTGGTTATATTTTTGTGTCAACTTGGGTAGGCCTAGTTGAGTGGCTGGGCAGCTGGATGTAGTATTATTCCCCATGATGAGACTGGCAATCAACTCCATGGTGGAATCTACTGTGAGCAGCTGAGTAGCTGCCTTTGGGGATGTGGTCTGCTTCCTGTATATAAGCAGCAGCTTTGGGAATGGTCTCCAGCATATCGCACACTTGGATCCTGCATGTAGCCATGTCACTGTTCAGCAGCCTGCCATGCTCTGGCAACTTAAAATGGACTTGAATGAATGGCCTGCCATGTGGTTTGGTAACATCGGGACTGTGCCTTTTTACTTGTCAATCTTGGGCTTGGCAGCCTGAGAAGTCAGCAGCTGTCTGAGTGAAGACAAGCCTCCAGCTTCAGTGGGCCAGGAGGTGGAGGCAGAGCTGAAGCCCAAGGATGAGGGGCTTTCACCAAGCCCCTAAGCCTGGCACTTTGAACTTGGACTTAAAGCCTCTAGCCTGTAAGAGAATAATCTCCTGTTTGTAAAGGCCATCCCATTCATTGTATATATTCCTGTCAGAGTGGCACCAGGTACCCAGAACAAAACCTGGTACCGAGAATGGAGTGCTGCTCCGACAGATACCTAAAATGTGGAAAAAGGAGTGGAATGCATCCTTGACCTGAGACTCTGGCATGTACACCCTACAATATGGCATGAAAGATGGCAGCAGCAGAGCCAAGAGACTGGCAGAGAGATACCGGCAGAGAGAGCAGCATTAAAGACATCCCTAGCAGATCCAAGTGATCTGCATTAAAAAGCAACAGGCTGACCAACCCACAGAAGAAAATCCGGATATCACTTCAGGTTACCTTCAGGCATTAACTGGTGGAAGAAACAAGCATGAGATGGAGTAGCAGGTTGGCCAGCCCACAGAGCAAGAAAGCTGAGTTCTGGTTTTTTGGGCAGAAGTTTTCCAGCAGGGAGGGTTGCCCTTAGGCATTAATAGGCAGAAGCGGAGAGACCAAGCAAATCGGAAGCAGAGCTGTTTCAGCCTTAAGGGTAGGACCATGGCCTTTGGGGGACCCCAGTTAAGCAAAGCACTATTGAAGCAAAGCACTACTGAAGAAGAAGAAAGTAGGTCTCACATTGCCGGATCTCAAAAGCTACTATACAGCCACAGTAGTCAACAATGCCTGGTATTGGTTTAAGGACAGATACATAGACCAATGGAATAGAATTGAGAACCCAGAAATAGATCCATCGACCTACGGTCAGCTGATCTTTGACAAAGGGCCGAAATACATTAAATGGGGAAGAGAATGTTTGTTTAATAAATGGTGCAGGCAAAACTGGATATCCGTTTGCAGAAAAATGAAACAAGATTTGTACCTCACACCACCACACACAAAAACGAACTCCAGATGGATCAAAGACTTAAATGTGAAACCTAAAACTATAGAGTTCCTCAAGAAAATCTATGGGCAAATTTAGGGGCCGTAATATATGGCACAAATAGACTATGAAGCATAACTCAAAATCCACAAATAGCAGAAGAGAAACCAGATGATTGGGACCTTCTAAAAATTAAATTTTTATGTGCTTCCAAAGATTTCTCCAAAAGAGTCAAAAGAGAACCTACAGATTGGGAAAAAATATTTGGTAATGGCATATCTGATAAGGGACTTATCTCTAGAATTTATAGAAAACTCCAACACCTCAATAACAAAAAGACAAACAATCCAATTAAAAAATGGGCAGAAGACATGAATAGACACTTCACCAAGGAAGATATTCAAGCGGCCGACAAACATATGAAGAAATGCTCATGATCATTAGCTACTAGAGGGACGCAAATGAAAACAACAATGAGATACCATCTTGCTCCAGCACTAGTAGCAAAGTTGAAAAGACAGAAAATAACAAATATTGGCAAGGATGTGGAGAGATTGGGACTCTCATACACTGCTGGTGAGACTGTAAAATGGTACAACCACTGTGGAAAGCAGTATGGTGATTCCTTCAAAAGTTGGAAATAGAAATACCATTTTGACCCAGCCATTCCACTACCAGGTATATATCCTAAAGAAGTGAGAGCCATGACAAGAACAGACATATGCACACCCATGTTCATTGCAGCACTATTTACAATAGCCAACACATGGAAACAATGTAGGTGTCCATCAGCTGAGGAATGGATAACCAAACTATGGTTATACATAATGGAATACTATGCAATGCTGAAGAATAATATAGAATCTTCAAAACACCGCATAACTAAGATTTTAAATAAGGGAGGAAATGAGAGGACAGCTGTTACATTGTGGGGAATTTCCGTCAATGTCATGAATCAAAAAATGTATGAATTGCTGTGTGGAAAATGAATTTTCTTTGTAAAACATCAATGATATCACAATAGTTTGAAAAAAAAAAAAAAAAAAACCTTACACTGGTCAGTTCCAAATTCTCTGTTTCACAAGAACTGCTTTTAACACCTGTCAGAGGCTATGTACTGGCCTCACCGAGCCCAGAGTGGTCAGTCCAGTTGTCAACATCCTGCACCACTGCCTTCAGCAATCGGCCTCACACAGACACCCCCACCCACACTGTGCTCCTCTGCTTCCATAACCCCAACTTTCATCAAAGGAAGGAGGAGATTGGGCTCTCTGTTGCCTCTGGGATTTACACACTCAATTTTCCCAACTGAAATCCTCTTTCCACTCTCAAGCACACCACACGCTATCACCCCTATCAGCACCTAGCAGAACAAAACTAATTTTTTGATTCCTCATTTAAACCTTTTGACTACTTTCATCACAAAGGCTTCCCATTTTGGCCTCATTCCTAGCATTCACTGTTTTGACAATGAGAATATGCACAGTTTGTGCCTCCGATTTTTACAAATGGCTTGTCTGGTGGCACAGACTGTGTTTCCCCACATCCACTCTAGCAGAGACGCACACTGGGGCTTTGAGCTCCATGCACCGCTCCTCGCCTAGAGAAAGACTGCTCAGCAATGTCACATTTCATATCAGACCAACTTGGATTGGCCAAACTTTTCCTCACACGACCTTAAGGAAAATGTCTGCCATAGAGCCACAGAAATGCCTGGAAATGTTCCGGGGACTGAATGTTTTCCTCCTGATAGTGGAATGAAAGGGGTCTTTAATGCATACTAGGAGATCTGGTAGGGTAGTGCCTAAGGCATTTAATTGCAAACCAGAAGGCTGATGATTCAAATACATGAGCACTCCTCACCAGGAAGGTTGGAAAATCTACTTTCATAGTGATACTGCCTCAGAAACCCAAGGAGGGGTCACTATGAGTTGGGTAAGAATCTATGGCAGTGGATTTTTTTTTTTTTTAAATGCATACTAGCTCTGATGCCTGTTTCTTAATTCTTCATCTGCCTTAGACACTGTAGTAGAGGAAAAGACACCCAGATTCAAACAGGTTCAACAGAGACCCTTTAATTAATCTATGGACAGGTCAAAGACAGTCATCTAGGATGAGAGACCAGCAGCATGTACACAGTATAGAATGCTGAATGGGGTCCGGTGAATCATGGCCATCGGGTTAATTATATATGATCGACAACCAAGGGAATCTCAACTCAAGTCAAGATTCAAAATGGAATTAGGCTTCCCACTATAGACTACAGCCCTCCATAACCCAAGTGCTTCAGAATGTAAGCTCGAATACAACATGTAGAACCATTAAGAGAAGAGGACAGATTCCTAACCTTAATCCCCATTTCTGAATGACCAGCCACACTCAACTAAATCTCTCCTGAAGAGGCACAGAAAATAAAGAGAGGGCCATTTCTAGTAGGAAATTGTGATAGGAAATTCACCCCCCTCAGGGAAGAATAGACCGGATCCTGAGTTCACACATAGGTTCTTACTAGATCCCTGTCTGAAATAAGACCAAACATGGGTCCTTGCCTGGGGCACTGTCAGGCCAAAACAGTTTACACACTGAGTGATTAAGAGGAGAGAAAATTATTTATTGCAAAGCAGCAATGCAAGGAGACAGGGGTCTGTACCCAAATCTTTCTACATCTAAACTGAATTACAGTTTTCGTAAGTTTCAAGAGAGAGAGTTATGCATATTCATAAAAATTTCAGGAATTTGTGCATGAGATACTTGAATACTGGCTGAAATTTCCTTCGCCTAGGATTAAATGCACAGTTTTTTTAATGCACTGAGTTTGCGCACAGGATGAGTCACCCCGGCTTCCTGTCATCAGCTGATCCCGGCTTAGGCAGAGGGAAGAGTGTCAGTTCCCAGCAACTTTGTTCCTGTTCGTCTCACTGCCCATGTCCATGGACCAAGATCAGTTTTCAAGTTGTCTCCTGGAACACATTAACATACTTATCACCTGTTTCTACGGGATAACATGGAGACAATGTGTAAACTGACCTTTTATTCAATTCGGTTCTAAAAGAACTGAGCTATCATGTTTACTTGTCGGCCTTCAACCAGGGGTGCAGGCTGAACTTTGACTCCACCTGCTTTCACATCCATGGACATACAAGGGGTCCTGCGATGTTACCTGTTCCAGCACGGAGGGAGGCAGGTCCGCCCCTGCTGCTCAGCTTCCAGAAAGCGGTCGCAGCCGCAGGGCTGGGATTGGGCGTGACACAATGCCAATGCCACAGCAAGGATAGGAAGGATACAGCATGCAAAAAGAGGAGGGATATAGGGCAGGACAGCAGTGCGGGTTTGGATAGTGGTGGGTGAGTGTCAGGAATAAGATCCAAGATAATCTGGCATCCATAGGACAGTACCTCACTGTGGAAATCTATCCTCCCCATCACTGTCAACTGCAAAAGGGCAGAGAGTCTACTGGGTTTCAACTGCTGATCCACTGATAAACAGCTAGGTACTTAACCATAGTGCCATCAGGGTTCCCAGTAACAATGCTCACTGCCATCAAGTTGATTCCAACATAGAGCAACCCCATATTTGGTCTATACAGCTGTAAGTCTTTACTCAATTAGATTGCCCCATCTCCCTCCTGCACAGTAGCTGGCACATTTGAAGTGCTAAACTTGTGGTCAGCAGTCAAATGCCTTACACACTAGGCCACCAGAACTCCTTCTCAAAAGCAGAAAGAAGAGATAATTCCCAGATCTCTGTTCTGAAATACCATTCTCTAATGAAAGGAACCAGAGTTTCTTATAAAAAGTCTGATTACACAACTCAAACAGGAAAAGGGCAAGAAGAGTCTTCGATACTCTGTGAGTATGTACAATTTTTATGGCAACAGGTACAAAAATACAGAAACCTACTCAAAGGAGCTTGAGTAGGATTCCACTCAATAGGAGAGAAGATTTGGGTTTAGGCTTTGCTTCTGTAGGGACTGACACGGTTGTCAACCCTATGGTGCAGTTCTACTCTGTTCTCTAGGGACAGTGTGAGTCTTAAGAGACTCCACGTCAGTAGGTTCGGGCTGGGTTGGCTTCCCAAGAGCCTTGGAAAAACTAAGGGATAGTTCTATTCTGTCCTACAAGGTCACTATGAATCTGAATAGACTTGTTTAGTTTTATTGAATTAATCATGTTATGCAACCATCAGCAATGCCTCTTGACACATTCTCCCATCACCATAAATAGAAGAAACTCAATGACTGCCATGAGTCTGAGTTAAGTCAAAATAATTTTTTTTAAATGGGGTAGGTGAGTATAGGGGAGGTCAGGACGATGGAGGATCTGACAGTTACATCAGCACTGGCCCGGGAAACAGGGCACACCCAGTGAAGTAATCATCCTGGACCTTCCTTTCATGTCTGTTAATTGTATAGTGTTCTCTGTGATTTGCCAGCTCTCTGTATCTGAATCTACTCTGTAAATCAGGGATAAACACACACCAAAGCCCCAGGCCACACATGCCCCAAAGCTGCCTTTGTAGGGCCCCTGGTCTCATAGCATGGCCACAAGCATTCATGGACTTTTGTCCATAGTCATATTGGAGCTACAGTAGCAGAGTTATGAATTTCAAAGAGAGGATATCTGGCATGAAAGCCTAAAACATTTAATTCTATCCCTTTATGAACATGTTTGCAAACTCCTGCTCTATGTCACTGTCCACAAGGGATCACATTTACAATACAGACTTTGATATTAGGAAGGAATTTCCTGTTCGTGTAGATGAATAATTATGTGTGAACATACCCACCCCACATATACCCACCCAACAACTGTATCTCATGGAATTTGAAAACACTGTGATGACAATGAGCCTTTCTTCCACTCACTCTTCCGTGTCCTCTTAAATCTTTCTTAAGGGTGCAAAACACAAGACAGGAGGACAAGGGGTAAGATAGCGGCACAGAGAGCAGCGGCCTCATGATCCTCTACAACAAGAAAGGAAGTACAATTCTGGGAGACCAGGGATCTTGGACATCTGGACACCAAGTGAAGGACTGGATAAACAGGCTGAGCACCAACAATGGGGAGAGCTGGAGAAGTGACTAAGGGAAGGTGGGAATTCACAGACCATCCAAACTGCATTCCCACTGAGGTCAATGGAGAATTTTGAGATGCCCACAAGTAGCAGGAGTTTCCTGCCTGATTTGCAAAAAAGCCCAGCCCTGGAGCTAAACAGAGGGCTCATACTGAGAAAGTCCTGGAGGGAGTGATCAGGGGACAAAACATGGACAAAGATGATTAGAACTTAGAGGAACCCAAGAAGAAAGCACAACTCTGAGTCCTGGGAACCCCAGGAAAGTACAGCTACAAGACATTTACATGGACTGGCCAGGTAGAAACCATGCAAGGAGGATAGGAAGGATGCAGCAGGCACACGAGGGAGGGATATAGGGCAGGACAGCAGTGCAGGTTCGGACAGTGGTGGGTGAGTGTCAGGAATAAGATCCAAGATAATCTGGCACCGTAAGACAGTATCTCACTGTGAAAATCTATCCGCCCCATCACTATCAATTGCAAAAGGACAGAGAGTCTACTGGGTTTCAACTGCTGATCCACTGATGAACAGCTGGGCACTTATACATAGTGCCATCAGGCTCCCAGTAATAATGCTCACTGCCATCAAGTTGATTCCAACTTAGAGCAACCCCACCTTGGGTCTCCAAGGCTTAAGTTTTTACTCAATTAGACTGCCCCATCTCTGTCTGCACAGTAGCTGGCACATTTGTAGTGCCAAACTTCTAGTCAGCAGTCAAATGCCTTACCCACTAAGCCACCAGATATCCTTCCCAAAAACAGAAAGCACAGGTAATTCTCAGATCTCTGTGCATCAATATCATTCTTTAATGAAAGGAATCAGAGTTTCTTATAAAAAATCTGATTACAGAACCCAAACAGGAAAAGGACAAGAGGAGTTTTGAGCACTCTCTGAACGTGTACAAATTTTAATGGGAACAGGTACAAAAAGACAGAAACCTACTCAAAGGCGCTCGTAGTTACCAAATCTGAAACAGTATGTGCAAAAAAAAAAAAAGAAGATGTAAGATGGTTTACACTGTATTGGAGTGACTGCCCAAACAATGTCCCATTTACCCAAAATCCGTAGTTACAAAACAGTTACCATTAAGGTTCTCTCATAGTAAGACTGCCTCCTGCAGGACTGCAAGCCCCACATCCTTATATACTAGTGACACATCATCTACATGCCGCTCAGTCCCATCAGTCGGATCCAGGCACAGACCAACATCCCCATGATCTTACAGGTGCAACTGGATGGGGCAGGTTCTATTCTCAACAATTTCCTCTCTCTCATACCTGCCCTACCCCCTAGTATAAGTCTAAATGTACAAAGCCCATGTGGCCAGTAAACTGTCTTCTTTAAGTTGGCAGTGGGAGAGGTGAACCAACAGGGATTGTAATAAAATGGGCATAGATTATATTAACAAGTAGGTGCTAGTTTGTAACATTCATCAACAAATTATTAGTATAGTGCTTACAAGTACAATAGCATACTTGAGAGTCTATAACGGCTTTTATGTATACAAAGGCACGTTTTGTATACTATAGACTGAAAGAGGTATTTGCATGACGTTACATACACACTATAACAAACTCTTTGGAAGAAATGATTAGAATAGAAAATATAGTTTGGTAAACACCCGAGTGAAGATTTAAACATGACTATCTACAATATGGACTACAATTCAGTATGAAGAAAACAAAAATCCTCACAAATGGACCATTAAGCAGCATCACGATAGCTGGATAAAAGTGTGAAGTTGTGAAATACTTCATATTATCTGGATGTACAATAAACACCAATGGAAGCAGTAGTCAAGACATGAAAAGACATATTGCATTGGGGGAAATCTGTTGCAAAGACCTCTTTCAATTGCTGAAGAGCAAAGACATCTTCTTGAATACCAAGATGTGCCTAACCCAAGCCATGAGATTTTTAATGGTGAGTGTATTCAACTGTATTTGAAATAACATCATTAAAACCGTGAAAATATTATAAAACCTATTTGCTAAAAGCTATTTCCTGTCCCTTTAGTTGTAATAGCCAAAGAGTTATGAAAAAGATAAAAGGTTGGATTGAAAAAGGAAGAAACACTGGTAAGGATGGTCCCACAGTTACAGTAAAACAATCATTTCTCACAAAGCCATAAATAGTTTTAACCACCCAGTCTTTGAGTTGCTATTATTTTCTTACTCACTGAGAAACTTTGTTGTTTAAGGGCTGATTTACAGTAATTTGCTATTTCCAATTATAACAGGAAGGTGAAAACATCCCAAGTTTGACAAAGAAGTATCTCCAATGTGAGTTCTTAACTGAGAAAAGAGATGTGAAGAACAACTTTAGGCTTTCCCACACTACTTACATTCAAATGGCATCTCTCTCCTGTGAGTTTTCATATTTACAGTGAGGGTTGAGTAATCACTAAAGGTTTTCCTACATAACTTACAGCCAGAAGACCTCTGCCCCCTGGGAACTAGCATATATAAAGTGGGGTTTGACTTTTGACAAAAGGCTTTCCACATACCTTGCATTCATAAGGCTTCTTAACTGTGAATTTTTATGTGTTCCGAGAGACAACAGGAATGAATAACAGTTTTCCCACATTCCTTACGTTCATAACACCTTCCCTCTCTGTGAATTTCTGTATGTTGACTTAGCTGTTATAATGCCTAATGGCTTTTCCACATTGCTTTCATTTGTAAGGCCTCTCTGCACTGTGACTCCTTAAATAACAAGTGAGGTCCCAGGAATTTCAAAAGCCATTCCCACATTCCTTAAATTCCTAGGGCCTATCTCCACTGTAAGTTCTTCTATGTTCAGAGAGCTGTGAGGGCTGAGGAAATGCTTTCCCACATTCCTTACATTCATATGGCCTCTGTTCACTGTGACTTCTTATATACCTAGTGAGGTCTGAGTGTTGAACAAATGCTTTCCCACATTCCTAACATTCACAGGGCTCCTCTCCACTGTGAATTCTTTTATGTGTTGAAAACTGTGATGGGGACTAAATGCTTTCCACATTCCTTACATTCACAGGGCCTCTCTCCACTGTGAATTCTTTTATGTTCAGAGAGCTGTGAGGGCTGACTAAATGTTTTCCCACATTCCTTACATTCATAGGGCCTCTCCACTGTGAATTCTTTTATGTATACAGAAGCTAGAGGGCTGATTAAATGCTTTTCCACATTCCTTACATTTATAGGGCCTGTGTTCAGTGTGAATTCTTTTATGCTGTGAGAGGTGTGAGGGCTGACTAAATGCTTTCCCACATTCCTTACATTCATAGGGCTTCTCTCCACTGTGAACTCTTTTATGTACAGAGAGGTTTGAGGGCTGACTAAATGCTTTACCACATTCTTTACATTCATAGGGTCTCTCTCCATTGTGAATCCTTTTATGTGTAGATAGGGAAAAGGAACATCTAAATGTCTTCCCACATTCCTTACATTCAAAGGGCCTCTCTCCACTGTGAACTCTTTCATGTCTAGAGAGGGTTGATAGCTGACGAAATACTTTCCCACATTGCTTACATTCATAGGGTCTCTCTCCACTGTGAATTCTTTTATGTGTAGAGAGGTGTGACAGCCGACTAAATGCTTTCCCACATTCTTTACATTCATAGAGACTCTCTCTACTGTGAATACGTTTATGTACAGAGAGGTTTGAGGGGTGACGAAATACTTTCCCACATTCCTTACATTCATAGAGCCTCTCTCCACTGTGAATTCTTTTATGTACAGAGAGGTTTGAGGGTTGAGTAAATACTTTTCCACATTCCTTACATTCATACGGCCTCCCGCCACTGTGAATTCTTTTATGTACAGAGAGGTTTGAGGGCTGACTAAATGCTTTCCCACATTCCTTACATTCATATGGCCTTTCTCCACTGTGAATTCGTCTACGTGTAGAGAGGGTTGAGGACAGACTAAATGCTTTCCCACATTCCTTACATTCATAACCCTCATCTGTCTTGTGAAATTTTGGATGAAACATCAGGGATGTTGGATGACTACTGATTTCACAACATGCTTCACACTCGCGTTTATGACTTCTCACATGTCTACAAAAAGAAGAGAAATTACTGAAATACTTCCTACATTTCTTACGTTCATAGCGTTTCTCACCAGTGGATATCTTCACAGGAACCTTAAGGGTTGACATGCAAAAGTCCTTCCTGTGTACTTTAAACTTCTGGGGCTTCTTTGCCTTAAGAGTTTTCACAGGAGTGGTTCGGTGAGGACAACTGCAGGCTGTACCACATTCCATACAGTGACAGGTATTGTCTATGGAGGCTGATTTAGTGTGACACACATGTGATGACACGTCCATGAAGGCCGTTCCCCACACACTGGATTGAAAAGGACTGGCCTCCTCAGGGTTTCTCTGTAGCACAGCAAGATCTGGAACACAGCTGAAGATTTTCCCACACTGACCGTCTTCATTAGTTTCACAGAGGATCTTTACATCGTGACTTCTGTTAAACACAGGAGATATGTTTAGTTGTTCTCATTTCATTATCATCAAACACAGTGAATGTGCATGGTTTCTGGTTTCTGCTCTGATTTATCCCATCTTTTATTAGTCAATTTATCTACCAGAAATATTTAAAAAATTTTCTGAACCCTTAGTTTTCAGCTAGATTTATACATATAAAATATATATATATATACATACACATACACACACACACACATATGGGTGTGTGTATGTATGTATATATAGATAAGCACGTATGCTGAAGGAAAAAGTCAAGCTTCACTTAAGAAATTGATGAAAATCAAGGCTCTAGGAATTAATGGACTACCCTTTTGAGATGTTTCGACAAATGGATGTTCCACTGGAGACACTCAATGATCTATGCCAGGTGATTTAAAGATAGCTACCTGGCCCATGGCCTGGGAAGATTTCCATTTTGTACCAATTCCAAAGAAAGGTGATTCAACAGAATGGGATGATTATCGAATGAAATAATTAATGTCAAACAGAAGTAAAGTCTTGATAAAGATAATTTAGAAACAGTGGCAGCAATATATTGCCAAGGAACATCCAGAAAGGCAAGCTGGATTCAGAAGAGGATGTGGAACAAAGGAGATCATTGCTGATGTCTGATCGATCTTGGGGCAGAGCAAAGAATACCAGAAAGATGTTTAATTCTGTTTTATTGACTCTGGAAAGGCATTCAACTGTGTGGATCATAACAAATTATGGTAACATTGAGAAAAATCACAATTCCAGAACACTTGATTGTATTCATAAGGAAACTGTACGCAGACTCCTGGTATAGGAGATGATAGGGTTATCTGATTCAAAATGGCCAAAGCCAGTCCATTTCAGCTCACTAATGCCTAGGATATCAATACTTACTCATTCCATTACATTTCTAACAACGTCCAATTTTCCTACATTCATACTTCCTACATTCCATGTTCTGAGTATTAATGGATGTTTGCACTTGTTTCTCCTCAATTTGAGTCATGCCACTTCAGCACATGGAGGTCTCAAAAGCTTTACCTCCTCCATATCAGTAAGGCTTCTTTTACTCTGATGATGAAGCTCTTCTCACAGTCGTATTTTCAGAGCATTCTAACCTATGTGATTTATCCTCCTCTGTATTGCACAATGTTTCCGGACTATTCATAAGGTTTTCCCTGGACAATTTTTTGAGAAGTAGATGGTCTCTTCCTTCTTCCTAGTCTGTCTCAGTCTGCAAGCCTCACTGAAACCTGTGCACCCAGTGCACCCCGCTAGATTTGAAACACTGGTGACACAGCTCAAGAATCACAGCAACGTATCACAATAGTATGAGAAACTGAGAGACAAGTTTTTCTCCCTTAGGTGTTCGAAAGCTCTCCAACTTCCCCTTACCTGGATCCCTGGTCCTGCCTCCTCACTCTGTCCCGGGCCCTTGGCCTTTTTCTCTCCTTTCACCCACTTTCCCACCTTGCCAGTTCATATGCATAAAAGGCAATTATAAACACCATGGCTTGGGTTAGGTGTACCTTAGTCATCAAAGTGACATCTTTGTGCTTCTACTCTTAAAGAGCTCTTTTACAGCATATTTACCCAGTGCAACACAACATATGATTTCTTTATTACTGCTTCCATGGGGTGACTGTGCAACGAATATGAAATATTTGACAGCTTCAATGCTTTTTCCATTTATCATAAAGCTACTTATTCCTCCAGTTCTGAGGACTTTTGTTTTCTTTATGTTGATGTGTAAAATCTATACTGCAAACTGTAGTACTTCATCTTCATCAGTAAGTACTTCAAGTCATCTTCACTTTCTGCAAGTAAGGTTGGGTCTGATGAGTCTTCCTCCACCCCTGATGTCATATTTTACTTCACACGATCCAGATTTCCAGAATATGTGCTGAAAATACAGATTGAATGAGTGTGCTCCAAGCATAAAACCTTGATACACACCCTTCCTGATTTCACACCATTAAATATCCCATCATTATGATTAAAAGACAGCCCCCTGGTCTATGGAGAGGTTCCTCATGCCCAATTAAGTGTTCTGGAATTCCCATTCTTCTCACTGTTACCCGTGTTTTTTAAGGTCCACGCAGTCAAATAATTTAGGGTAGCGAATAAAAAAAAAATTAAAACCTTTCTGGTATACTTTGCCTTCAACCAAGATGAATCTGACATCAGCAATGATATTTCTCATTCCACATCTTGTTATGAATCCAGCTTGCACTTCTGGACATTGCCTGTCAATATAGTGCTGTAACTGTTTTTGAATTACATACAGCCAAATTTTAATTTTGTGTGATACTACTGATACTGGTTGATAATTTCCACATTCTCTTGGATCACCTTTCTCTGGAATGGATACAAACATGGATCTCTTCTAGTCAGTTGGCCAGGTAGCTTTCTTCCAAATTACTTACCATATATAAATAAATACAACCAGATTACAATCTGCCTGTTGAAACATTCCAATGGGTAATTCCTCAATTCCTGTAGCCTTGTTTTCCACCAAATACTTGACTTCAACTATGACTTCTTCTTGGAATACCAGTGTTTCTTGATCATATGCCACCTCCAGATATATGATGGTTCAACAGTGGCCAAGTTTTTCTTTAAAGTGACTCTGTATATTCCTTCTGTATTCTTTTGATGCTTCCTTCTTCACTCAGTATTTTGCCTTTAGAATCCAGGAACACTTCAACTCCAGGCTTCCATTATGTCATCAGTTTCAGCTTGAGAAATGCCAAGCAGGTCTTTGTGCATTTGATTATAATAAGTGATTCCAACGTCATGAGCCGCTCTGTGTAATCTTCTGTTCAGGACTTTTGTCATGTCATTTCTTCCATTTGCTTCAGCGACTCTCCATTCATGAGCAAATTTCAGAGGCTTGTGACATCCATTTTGTACTTTCCTGTCTTTTTAATTACTTTTTGCTTTCTTTGTGTCTTATGACCTTGATGTCTTCCAACAAGTCAACCGGTTTTCACTCATTCTAGTTCCATGTGTCTCATAACTTCTTCAGATGGTCTCTAAATTCTGGTGGGATATAATTGGGATCATATTTGGGTTCTTGTGGTATTGTTTGAACTTTCTTCAGTTTCAAATTGAACATGCATACGAGTAATTGATTTTCTGTTCCACAGTCATCTCCGGGACTTGTTTTGCCAAAGATACTGAGTTCTCTATCTCCTTTTTCCACACAGGTAGTCAATCTGATTCCTGTGTATTCCATCTGGGGATGTCCATGTGTATAGCCAGAGTTTATGTTGTTAAAAAACGTATAAATGATGAAAAACTTCTTGATCTTAGAAAATTCTATCATGCAATCTGGGGCACCATATTTTCCAACTACATGATTCTTCTTTGTTTGAACTTATACATTCCAGTCACCAATAATAACTAATACATCAAATCTTGATTAAAAGTTTGGTGAATTTCACAATGCAGAAGTGGGTGAAAATCTTCTATTTCTTCAACTTGGGCATTAGTCGTTGGTGTGTTAATCTGAATAGTAGTAGTAGTAACTGGTCTTCCTTGTAGGCATACAGATATTACTCTATCAATGACAGCACTGTACTTTAGGAAAGATTTTGAAACATTCTTTATGACAATGAATGCCATACCATTCCTCTTCAATTTGTCATTCCCGGTATAGTACATCATATGATTGTCTGACTCAAAATGGCCAGAACCAGTCCATTTCAGCTCTCTAATACCCAGGATATAGATCTTGATGCATTGCATCTAATTTTTAACTTCAGTTTTCCTACGTTCATACTTTGTATATCTCATGTTCTGATGATTAATGGATGTTTCCAAATGTTTCTTCCCATTTTGTGTCATGCTGCATCAGCAAATGAAGACGCTGAGAACTTAATTCCATCCATGCTATTAAGATCAACTCTACTTCGAGGAAGCAGCTCTTCTCCAGTCTTATTTTGAGGGTTTAGACCTCTCATCTTCAGGCACCAAATCAGACAATGGTTCAGGACTATTTATAATGTTTTCCAGTAATATATCAGACAGTGTCTCACTGCTATTCATAAGGTTCTCACTGGCCAATTCTTTGAGAAGTGAATGGCCCCTCCCTTTTTCCCAGTCTGTCTTAGGCTAAAAACTCCACTGAAACCTGTTCACCATGGGTGACCATGCTGGTATCTGAAATACCAGTGCCACTGCCTCCAACCTCACAGCAACAAGTAAAGCATCACAGTATGATGAACTGACAGGTGAGTAGTGGGAGTGCTTCCAACTGGGGTCAAAATCCGACTGGAAACAGACTTGGTTCCTAGGCAATACATACGCTGCCCTCGTTTAGGTTGGCAATTACTGAACCGCTACAAAGCGCTTCAAATTCCAGTTATATGTATACAAATACAAATGTGTGTATTTTAATGTCATGACATCCTATGGTTTACTCCATCAGTCATCTTTTTCTCTTATTTGAATGACACTCACCTCAAACATCTCCCTTGGTTTTGATGCAGAACTTTCTTACCAATCAAATCGGACATCTCGCCTAACATGGAGGACCAGGCATTATTCTTCATCAATCGCAACAGTACATGATCACTGCACACCTTCTCTCCATTAGTAAAAGAGACTGACCAAAAATTCAAGTAAAGGTCCACAACATGAAACAAAAAAGAAAGTAAGGATTGGGGTTAAAAGGCTGTTGTGTAGAAAGGAAGATTCATCACATTACAATAATCTGGCAATGGTTAAAAAGCAACTGAATAGGAACTACTTCGATGCGGGCTGAAAGCAATGGTGACAAAAACGGGTGTAATTAGGAGAGCAAAGTAGAAAGATATTGGCTATGATACACATGTAACATCATAGGAAGAAAAGGGCCACCGTGACCACAGGTGAGAGAAGATGGCCAAACCTGAAAAGTAACCTCAGCTTTCTGTGATTTTGAGTCCTCAGCCTAGAACAGACTTCTTCCAGCTCAGTGACTGCAATGGAATTCCCTCCATGGAGAGCTTCCCTGTGAAAAACTCTTATTTCCTGGTGCTTTGTGACAAAGCAGCTCTCTTTGAGTCCTATCTCGACTTGTCTCAGATTTTCCCTGGTTCCCTGGGGAAAACAAATGGGCGGCACTGACTTGCGGCCCATAGAGAAATATGTATCACGAGGGAAACCAGTGAAAAACATTGAGCATTTCCATGTCACTGATCCAAAAGACTGCCCTTCAGATGCTCTGGTGATGGACAGGTGTGAGTTGATTTCTAAGCAAGTAATAACATCAAGCTTGTAATAAACATAGTACAACTTTCTACAAGGGCTCAAATCAAAAAGTTCTCGATGCCTAAGAGTGACCTCTGAAGCCCACGTGTACACTAGACACAAAGAGCTTCAGGGCTTTTAAGCACAAGAGAAGTATCACTTTACTTCTTGGCCACAGCCCCCTACCCAGAGGAGAGAGTAACCGAACCTGTGCCCTCAGGACCAAGCTAAATTAGCATAATGTATTACACAAAAACATTGTTCTACATTCTACTTCAGCAAGAGGCGACTAGGACATTAAAAGGTTGTGAGCAGCCATCTAAATGGACTGATGGTTCTCTCCTTTTGCAGAATAAAGAAAAATGAAAAAAAAAAAAAAAAGATTCATGGAAACAATCAGTCCAAGTGACCGGTACACCAGGTGATCCTCAGCCTATATGACTATGAGATCAGAAGAACTAGACGGTGCCCAGCTATCACTGTGAACCATTGACAGGGACAAATACGGAAGAAACCCTAGATTGAGTGGGAAAACAATGTGGCACAAAATTCAAAATCATTTCAGAAACAAAAGGGATCAAGTTTGCTGGTCTGATAGTGCCTAATACGCTCTAGCTGCCCCTCAGGTCTGGAACTGATCCCACTCCTGTAGCTTCTAGCCAAACAACAGACAGGCATCTGGCGTGAACATTCACACTAGGCAGATACAGTCCTTGGAGAAAATAATTATGGGAGACTAGAATGGCTGTGTAAGCACAGGGAGACAGATTAGGGGGAAGGAGTGCAGGGAGGGAAGGACACAGGGAAGAGGTAACTATGGGGAGTAAGTGGGAAGGGAACTGTTGAAAAGTGGTAAACTGTAGGCAATGTAATGAGACAAAGTGTACGTAAATTGCTAAATGGAAAGTGAATTTCCTCTGTAAACGTTCACCCACATCACAATGAAAAATAAAATAAAACCCAGAAATGTCACTTTAATACTTGGTGCTTTAAGATCATGGAAAAGCCAGGGTAAGTGAGCTCCATAGACAAAGGAACCACCACGATCATACTTAATAATTTATTCCCAATCCTCAGCCCAAACTGTGCTGCAATGTTGGTGAATAAAATATTTGTGATGTTTAGAGGAGTAAATATGGAAAAAAAAAAAAAAAAGATCTCACTTACCTACTGTGGCTACGTTTCTCAACGTTTCTGTCAGGACATCTCTGTAGAATTTCCTCTGATCAAGACCCAGCAAAGCCCACTCTTCTTGGGTAAAGACTACGGCCACATCCTCAATGACCATGGAGTCCTAAAACATCCCACACATTTTGGATCAACAAGGAACCATGTAGCCAACAACACGAATGGGGAGCTCAGAATTCACAGGCATTTGACCTAAACTGCTATATTCAACAAAATTCTACTCTGTGATATGCTATAAGGGTCAATCCCCCCTGTAGCTACATTGCCTTCCTCACAGACTGTGTTCTGTCTTATAAGCTTACAACACCCTGAAATGATCTCCTCACAGTTTGGCTGAGAGCATGTGAAGTCTTATTCTGCTGTCTTTATTGTCTAAAACATTAAGAAAATACAGAAAGAATTAGAAAAATGCTCTCACTCAGGTCATCACTCCATTAGGAACCAACACTTACACCTCCTTCCATGAGACCCACTAGAACACTCAAGAAAACATACAGCACAAGAAGGCAGGATGGGTTATTATCAATTGGGAAGCATTACAGGATGGCAGTTTTCCATACTGTCCCTCACAGCAACAGGAGGACTGAAGGGCCACACAATCAAAGCAGAAAGTAAAATTGTACTGCAGATCATTCAAACACAGTTGCAGCATTGTACTGACGAGGGATTACCAGAAATGCAAATCGGATTCAGAAGAGAGTGTGAAACAAGTGTTATCATTGCTCATGAATCTTGGCTGAAAGCAGAGCATACCACAACATGTTTACCTGTTTTATTGACTATGTGAAGGTGTTTCACTGTGTGGATCATAAAGTATGGACAACATTGCAAACACTTAATTGTGCTCATGAAAATTCTGTAAACTGACCAAGAGAGAGCTGTAATGCAGAGTTTCAAATCAGGAAAGGTGTATAACAGGCATGTATCCGTTTCCTGTACTTATTCGATCTGTGGGGTGAGTGAAATCATCTTGAGAGACTGTATTATATGAATACTAACATGGCATCAGGACTGGAGGAAGACATATTAACAACCTGCGATATGCAGATGACTCAATATAGCTTGTTCAAAGTCAGGAAGACCTGAAGCACTTACTTAGGAAGATCAAAGACTGTAGCCCTCACTCTGGATTACACCTCAAAAGAAAGAAAACAAAAATCATCACCACTGGACCAAGAAGCAACATCAAGATAAATGGAGAAAAGATTGAAGTTGTGAGGGATTTAATTTTCTTTGGATCCACAACCAATGCCCATGGAAGCAGCAGTCAAGAAATCAGACGTTGAAATGCAATGGGGAAATCTACTGCAAAAGACCTCTTTACAGTGTTAAAGAGCAAAAATGTCACCTTGAGGCCTCAGGTGCACCTGACTCAAGGCATAGTATTTGCAACCGCCACACATGCACGGGAAAGGAGGATAGTGAATAAGGAAGATCTCAGAAGAACTGATGCATTTGAATTCTGGTTTGGGTCAAGAATACTGAAAATACCATGCCCTACCAGAAGAAGGAACAAATGTGGCTTTGAAGAATCACAGCTAGAATGCCCCTTAGAAAAGAGAACAGCCAGACTTCATCACTGACTTCAGTTATGTTGTCAAAAGGAACCAGTCCCTGGAGAAGGATATCATGCTTGGGAATGTACAGGGACAACACTAAAGGGAGAAACCCTCTCCAAGATGGATTACCTCAGTGGCTTCAATGAAGGGCTCAAGGACAGCAATGATTCTGAGTCTGGCAGAGGTCCGGGCAATGTCTCATTCCATTGCACACAGGGTAACTATGAGTCAAAACTGACTCCACATCATCTAATAAGGTCTTATAAACAAAAACCCAAACATGTTCATACTGTAATCGTTGGTGACTCACCAATCAACACTATTATGAAAAATCACATATGTACACCCATGTATACACAGCCGCACATATGTATGTACAAGAAAGGAGCTCTGTTGGTGCAGTGTGTAACACATCTGACTGATAACGGAAAGGTTGGTGGCTCAACCCTTCCAGCTGTTCTGTGGGAGGAAGATAACACAGTCTACTTTCATAAAGAATTACAGCCTTAGAAATCCAGAAGAGGTCTCTGAATCATAAGTAATTCGATGGCAGTGGGTTTGGTTCGGTTCTGGTAAGTCCAAATAGATAAAGATCAGAGTACACTGGAAAAATTCTGCGTGTTGCAGGAGGCAGAGCACAGGCTGAGCTGACAATTCAAGGAGCAGCACTCCTTAGGCCGCTGTGCAGAGTGGGCTTCACTGCACACAAACACCTGATACCTGAGGGACTGAAGGAACTCCCTGAGGGACATCTGAGAAGAGACTGTTCCAGAAAGAGGCAATGGTCTTAGAAGGGCAGAACAAGGGAAGGGGGCTGGTATTGTAGGAAGAACCACAGCCCAGTGTGACAGGAGCAGAGGGAGAAGCTGGAGAACAGCACGAAAGGCACCAGGAAAGGAGGGTGGGGTCCGTGGGCACATCAGTTTCAGTGACTTGTTGGCACCTGAAAAGCATGTGTCTTTGAATTTTGAATGGTTACAAGCGGCTTGCCCATTTTGGATATTTAAAGCGACAGCATTCTCTGAGATTTCAGGGACTTAGAACAGGCTCTACTTGCTGGAAATCCCGGACCCATGGGCTATTGAAAAGGTGTGACATTCCTCTTGTTACTCTTATATCTCACATCCTCTTGGTGAACGGAGGTGTGGCCATCCCTCACTCCCAGCCACCTTCTAAGCTGGATGGAATTCCACCCCAGTCTGTGTGTCCCAAGGGAGCCTGGGTGCCTTGCATCGCCCTATCCAGAATTTTTAAAAAATCTTTTTGGTTTTTTTTTTTTGTCAGCTTTAAAGAGACTACTATTATTATTACTTCTATCCTTTTTCATCATTCTTTATTCTTCCCTTTCCAGGTTCTACTTTTAAGATATTTTTCTTTGTGCTGTTCCTGGTTCCCTTATTTTTTCTTTCTTGTGTCATTGTTTTTCTTTTTTCTCTTTTCCCATTTTATTCTTCATTATTATCCTTCTTTAATCGTTTTCTCTTACTGCCCTCTCCTCAGATATTACAGTATATTTTGTTTTGCTTTGTTTCCCTTTTCTCTTTTTTGGTTACTGTTCCTGTGTAATTACATAGTGTGTATTTTGTCCATTGACTTTTATTTCTTTGATGGTTATTCAATTGTTATTTTTGTCGAACTGAGTGGGAGCTAGCAATAGTCCCCATAGGACACAACTACACCCACACCTCTTACAGCTTCACTTACTGATAGAGACTCACCTCCGTCTTCTCCACCAACAGGCCTATGATAAACCACCACCAAGAAAAGCCTGAATCATCCTTAGCTGCTCTTCAAAACAGTTAACAGAGATCTAAATACAACAACGCCACGATGTCTCAGGCACAACAGAGCATTACAGTTCACACAAAGAAGCAAGATAAAGTGGTAGAAACAACGGAGCAGGATACAGACCCAGAACACATCCTTGAGGAAGAGACAGCATTGGAACTCCCTGACAAGGACTTCAAAAGAAATATATTTAGGTAATTTCAAAAGATTGAGAGACAGATCAAGGAAAACACAGACAAATTCCTAGAAGAATTTTGGAAGAAAATACAAGAACAAAATGACAAAATAAATGAAAAATTAGAAATGATGCTAATTCCACAGATAAAAATCCAGAAGATCAATACTAAATTGTCACAAATAGATAACACAGGGAAAGGGCAAAGGAGGAGAACTGATGCAATGGAAGACAGAATTAATGAGACTGAAGACAAACACCTTAATATTTCTTTGGAAAGGGATCAATCAGAAAAAACATGAGAACAAAATGAAGAAAGCTTAAGGATCATGTGGCATACCATCAAAACAAATAATTTACGTCTCAGTGCCATTCCAGAACAGAAGAGAAAAAGAAAACCACTGAGAAAACTGTCCAAGATTTGTTGGAAGAGAACTTCCCTGATGTGATGAAAGATGAGAATATATCCATTCAGGAAGTACAACGAATCCCAAACAGGACAGACCCCAAAAGAAAATCACCAACGCATATCATCATGAAATTCATCAAAACCAAAGACAAAGAATCCTGAAAGCAGCATGGGAAAAACAAAAAGTTACTTACAAAGGACAACCAGTAAGAATAAGCTCTGATTTCTCAGCAGAAAACATGCAAGTGAGAAGGCAATGGGATGGTATATATAAAACCCTGAAAGATAAAAATTTACATTCAAGAATTATATACCCAGGAAAACTGTCCCTCAAATATAATGGTGAATTTAGCAGATTTCCAGATAAGGAAAAACTAAGGCATTTTGTTAATACCAGACCAACATTACAAGAGATAATAAAGGGAGTCATTTGAACAGAGAACCAAAAATAGCAAATACACAATACACAAGATGACATAACCCAGAAACCACAGCTAGGGCCACTTCCAAAGGAAAATAAGCTTACAAGATTGTAAACAGAGAATCAGAAATTCAACTGGCAAATGAGGACAACTACAAACAGAAAAAGAGGGAAATACTGTATAGTTACAGAACTTCTAAATGGTGAGGAAGTCAAGACAGTTTCGAGATAGAATGGACTATTCCAAACTCAGGGAGAAAATTATAAATCACAGGGTAACCTCAAAGAAAAATGATAAACCTTCACATCACAATAAAAAAGAGGACCAATACAAACATTCAGCAAGTAATAAAATGACAACAACAAAGGAAGTAATAACACGATGCATAAACATAAGAGTTCAGTACAGAAAATAATATGAAACAAAGAAACCAGGGACACCATGAAAAAACACATACCAAAATTACAGCAATCAATTCATGCTTGCCAATAATTACACTGAATGTTAATGGACTAAATGCACCACTCAAGACACCGAGAGTTGCAGATTGGATAAGAAAACAAAAATCTATCAATATGCAGTCTACAAGAGACACACCTTAGAGACAAAGGCAGAAAAAGACTAAAAATTAAAGGTTGGAAAAAGATACATTAAGCAAATGGCAACTGTAAAAGAGCAGGAGTGGAAATATTAATTTCTGATCAAACTGACTTTAAGACAAAAACCACCATATGAGACAAGGAAGAACATTACATAATGATTAAAGGATCGATTGAACAAGAAGATATAACCATAATAAATATCTATGGACCCAATGAAAGGGCCCTAAAATATATAAATCAGACTTTAACAGAGTTGAAAAAGCAAATAGATGACTCCACAGTCACAGTAGGAGACTTTAAAACACCACATTCAATTAAAGATAGAACAACTGGAAAGAAATTCAAGGATGATGCAGAAGAGCTAAACAATACAGTCCACCAATTTGACCTTATTATACACATCTACAGAGCACTGTTGTCAACAACAGCACAATATACAATCTTCTCCAGTGCACATGGAACATTTTCTATGATAGACCATATGTTAGGCCAAAAAGCAAGCCTTCATAAATTTAAAAACACTGAAATACTGCAAAGCATATTCTCAGATCACAATGCTATGAAATGAGAAATCAACAATAGGAACCTCAACAGAAAAAGAGGAAACAGATGGAAATTGAACAATATCCTCCTTAAGAAAGACTGGGTAAAAGAAGAAATAAAAAAGTGAAATTGAAAAATTCCTTGAATCAAATGAGAATGAAAACAAAACATACCAAAATCTTTGGGACACAGCAAAAAAGTAGTGATCAGAGGCCAATTTACAACAATAAATGCACACATAAAAAAGAAGAAAGGGACAAAATCAGCACTTTTGATCAACATCTCCAACAACCAGAAAAAGAACAGCAAGAAAAGCCTACAGTCACCAGAAGAGAGGAAATAATCCAGATTACAGCAGAAATCAATGGATCAGAAAATAGAAAGAGAACAGAAAAAAATCAACAAGACCAGAAGTTGGTTTTTTGAAAAGATCAGTAAAATTGACAAACCACTAGCAAATTTATCAAAGGAAAAGAGAGAAAGAATACAAATAACACAAAAAGAAACAAAATGGGTGACATCACAACAGAACCAACTGAAATTAAAAGGAGAGTATCAGGATACTATGAAAAACTATACTCCAACAAATTTGAAAATCTGGTAGAAATGGACAGATTTCTAGAAGGACACCACTTACCTAAACTAACACAGACTGATGTGGAATAGTTGAACAGGTCCATAACAGAAGAAGATTGAACAGGTCATCAAAAAATTACCAACTAAAAAAGTCCTGGCCCAGACAGTTTCACCACAGAATTCTACCAAACATTCAGAGAAGAACTGATACCAGTCCTATACAAAGTATTCCAAAACACAGAAAAGGATGGAATCCTCCCTAACTCATTTTATGAAGCAAGCATATAACCTTGATACCAAAACCAGGCAAAGACATCACTCAAAAGGAAAACGACAGACCAATATCCCTCATGAATATAGATGTAAAATTCTTCAACAAAATCCTAGCCAATAGACTCCAACAACATATCAAGAAAATCATTAATTATGATCAAGTGGGGTTCATATCAAGTATGCAAGGATGGTTCAACATTATAAAAACAATCAACGTCATCATCATACAAATAAAACAAAGGAGAACTACATGATGATTATATCAATTGATGCAGAAAAGGCATCTGATGAAATCCAAAACCATTCCTGATCAAAACTCTCAGCAAAATAGGAACAGAAGGGACATTCCACAACATAATAAAGGGCATCTATGCAAAACCAACAGCCAACATTATTCTTAATGGAGAGAGACTAAAACCATTACCCTTGAGACCAGGAACCAGACAAAGATGCCCTCTATCACCACTTTTATTCAACATTGTACTGGAAGTCCTAGTCAGGGATATAAGGCAAGAAAGGAAAATCAAAGGCATCCAAATTGGTAAGGAAGAAGTCAAACTATCCCTATTTGCTGATGATATGATCCTATACCTAGAAAACCCAAGAGACTCAGT
>NW_006922118.1:1459739-1461049 GCF_000298275.1 Orycteropus afer afer
AGGCAGCCAACAAACATATGAAGAAATGCTCAAGATCATTAGCCATTAGAGAGATGCATATCAAAACAACAATGAGATATCATCTTGCCCCATCACTAGCAGCAAAGTTCAACAAGATAGAAAATAACAAATGCTGGCAAGGATGCAGAGAAATTTGGACTCTCATACACTGCTGGTGAGACTATAAAATGGTATGACCACTGTGGAAAGCAGTATGGTGATTCCTTAAATAACTGGATATAGAAATACCATTTGACCCTGCCATTCCAATAGTAGGCATATATCCTAAAGAAGTGACAGCCATGACAAGAACAGACACGTGCACACCCACGTTCATTGCAGCACTATTTACAATAGCAAATATTTGGAAACACTCTAGGTGTCCATCAACTGAGGAATGGATAACCAAACTGTGGTACATACACACAATGGAATACTATGCAAACCTAAAGAATAACGTAGAATCTGCAAAACACCACATAACATGGATCAACTTGGAGAACATTCTGCTGAGTCAAATAAATCAATCACAGAAGGACAAATACTGTATCAGTCCGTTATTGTAAAAGTCAAGGAAAGGTTTATCTATGGAAGGAAATTTTCTTTGTTGGTTACCAGGGGTGGGAAGGGAGGGTAGGGAACACTGTTAGATAGGTAGGTATAAGTATTGATGTGGGTGAAGAGAAGGGCAATGTACCAAATGTGAGTGATCAACATGGTGGCAATGAGGAAGACAAAGACATAGAGAGGTACATCAGTGGTGCAGACAACAAAGATAAACCCTTTTGCACATAGAATACTGCATTGTCAGTGAAGCCAAACATGGGTATATGGTGGATACATGGGTGAACAGGCTGAATTATTAGGTATGTCTATGCAGCAGGAAGTGTACCCAAAACCATGTATTGGGTTGCCAGACAGTGGTTCTACAAGTGTATTTATATGTTCTGTAAGAATTCTCAGGGGATATAGCATAGTTGACAAGGGACAAGGTTGTAGTCACTTCTTAGTCACAGCCAGCTATCCAGAGGGAGCAGGTAGGGCTCAGGACCATAGTCACAGAGGACATCAGGCTCAATTGGCATAACAAACTGCACCAAACATTGTTCCACCTTCTATTTAGTGAGTAGCAACTGGGATCTTAAAAGATTGCAAGCTGACAATGGTCCTATAAGTTTATATGAATGATCAGAATTCCCAGGTGTATAGTAGAGCTGACAAGAGGCAAGGTTATGGTCATTGCTTGGTCACAGCCAGCTATCCAGAGCGACTGAGTAGTTGATCCTGCGGGCTTGGGACCATAGTCGCAG